>NW_016157103.1:623571-821206 GCF_001687245.7 Rhagoletis zephyria
TAAATTTCAGAAATGCTTGAAACTTCAATATTTCGAAATTGAAGGACGCTAATTTACTCAAAATTGATACACCCCGGCTTACCATCTAGCGGAAGGTTTCGGAAAGGTGAAAAACATATATTTAATACTTGCGCCGGGTATTTAATGTTCGGCTCCGCCCGAACTTAGACTTTCTTACTTGTTTTTTATTATTTTTGGAATGAAAGCAGAATAAAATCGGATGCTACGTTTTGCTCTACCTTGCACTGATAAACCAATTGTAAAAGTATAAAAAGAACCAAATCCCTTAGCGAATTTCGTCGAACGGCACGATGTCGTCGAGTGATATTCGCCGCAACATTTCGCACAGTAAAACAAAAGCGGATCGAAATTCGCGAATATGAAAAATAAGAAATATAAAAATTCAAAAGCGAACAGATGAATCCCCAAACTTTGACATTCTACATCTTTCTGATAATTATCTGCTGGACAGCTGATTTTGTGACCGACGGCAGCGCCAAAATTAAAAATAACGGCTATTCTGGCTAAAATGCTTAGTTGCAAGTTTTTGTAAGACAATTCTGGCACGAAAGTCTCACACAAAAACTCCCTTGTAAACTTTCATAGCAAAAAGCTCTTTTGACAGAAATTACTTGAGCATTTTCCAAATGGAGATGTATGTATATACGGCTGAGCAAAGCACCGGTGTGCTATTGGAGAGATCCAACGTTCGAATCCTCTGGCAGCGGAATTGTTGTTTTAAAATAAAAATTAATTTTTTTAATTGCATTAAATTTTCAGAAAGGGGTTTTTTTATTTTACTTTTTATCTTTTTTTAATTTTCTTGTAATTTTTTTTTTTAATTGTAAAAAAATATATATCTTTTTAATTTCATTTAATTTTTTAAAAACAAATTTTAATTCATCATAAATTTTTTTTAATTAATTTTTAGATTTTACAGTTTTAACAAGAAAGTGTGGCCGCTGTGGTGTAGTGCTAAGCAGTGCGCGCTTCCACTAAGCGCAAAAATATGTCGAAAAAGGGGTTTTTCTTAACAGCGGTCGCTCCTCGGCAGGCAATGGCAAACCTCCGAGTGTACTTCTGCCGTGAAAAAAATCTTCTCATAAAAATACTATCGCCGTTCGTAGTCGGCGTAAAACTGTAGGTTCCTCCCCTTTGTGTGACAACATCTAACATCTAAAATATATGTATGTAACTGCCAATATATTATTATTATTAACAAGAAATGTATATTTTTAGTTTTATTAAAGTTTTAGAAACTTATTTTATTTATATTTTCTTTTCATTTTATTAAACATAATTTTTTATTGTTAATGTTTTTTTGTTTAATTTGATTTAATTTTTAGAAAATTATTTTTTTATTTATATATTGTTCAAATTATATTTTCATTTAATCTTTGGTTTTAAATGTTTAAAAAATATATATTTATTAATTTAATTTAGTTTTTAAGAAACGTATTTTATTTTTTATTTTTTATTTATTTTTTCTTTCTTAGTTTTTATTGTTTTAAAAAGAAAAATGTTTGTACCTAAGACCTCTTCGTTAGCCGACCTTTTAATAAGTCTTTCAAAAGATAGAAATGAGCTTTCAAGATAGTTGCCAGTATTGAAAATTTTCCTACGAAACCATTTTCCCTTTCGATACATTGGGTGCATTCCAAAACGTTACAATGCAAAGAATCAGTCTCGTTTATTTCTAAACCTCAGTTAGACTGTTGGATATAAAGATAAAAGTTAAATAGAAAGCGCTGCTCTCAAATAATAATTTCAAAACTTTTCTTTGTCTGAAGAAAAATAATTTTTTTGAGATGCGAACTGCAAGTTTCTCAGTATAACAACAATTCCTGCCGGCACTATTTAAATCAATACACACAGTTGAAGAAAGTTTAGCTTTAATTATCAGATACGTATGTTAAAAAAAGTAAAAACAACTTAACAAAGCACTTCATAACATTTTATACCTTTGCAACTTTTCCATTGAACCTAAACAAAACCCTCTCTTCCTTCTATCATGCTTCCTATGCAAGCAAGTAATTGCAAATAATTAGTTTATAATTTATTGACTGCTCAAACAAATTGCTGACAACACACACACACATACATGCATACATTCAAACAAAAAACACTATCAAACGAATGTGGCTTGCATTGGTCAATTTCCTGTAGCATAACAAAATGCAAACGGACATGGCGAGGCAAAGTGTTTGAATAGAGAGACTGCCAATGGACACATCTGAGCTGTGTGTGTGTGTTAGTTTCTTGTCAATGTGTGGGTGAATGTCCACTATTTCCTGCTTGCTAGTTAACTTTTTCCATATGAATAAGCAAATACACATAGGTTCATACGTTTTAGCTAACATATGTATGTATGTATACTTGTGGTCAGCTGATTAAGTTAAGTGACATTTTGACCAGTTTTGGTAATTTTTATTCTATTTATTTAGTGTTTATAGTTTTTTTTATAAAAGTCTGGCAAATTATGAAAATTTAACAAACTTTAACAATTACACCCAAAATTTTTAAACTTTTATTAAAAGTTTTTAGAAAAATTTTAGGTATGCAGTTTTATAGCTCATTGAATTTTAGCAGGTTAAAGTGCAAATTTCAAGACGCTAGAAAATCACGTTGATTTTCAAGAATTTTTTTTTTGCTGGTGGTGCTAGGCATTTACTCCCATAAAAACGAAAGTGTTGAGCATACCTTATATGGAAGAATATGCACAACATCGATAGCCAAAAAAATGATAAAAAATCAACGCGATTTTCTAGCGTCTTGATATTTGCACTTTAACCTACTAAAATTTAATTTTTTAAAAACTTTTAATAAAAGTTTAAAAATTTTGTGTGTAATAGTTAAAGTTTATTGAATTTTCATAATTTCAATTTTATTTAAAATTTAATGGGCTGTTAAACTGCATACCCAAAATTTTTCTTAAAAATTGTAAAAAAAAGATTAAAATTTAATGGGCTGTAAAACTGCATACCCAAAATTTTTCTTAAAAATTCAATTTTTTGGTGTATCCTAATTGTTAAAGTTTGTTGAATTTTTATACGAAGTTTGAAATGTGGATTTATGTGGTGCTGGTTATGTAATGTACTAGACTATTATAAAAAATTATAAATATTAAATAGTCGAAAAAAGAAAAATGGCAAAAATTGGTCACTTAACTTAATCAGCTGACCAACAGGGTATATGGACAGCATTTATTACTTATTCCACGGATGAAATGCTGGGACAAATAACAAACGGAAATTAGGTTAAATGAGTGTTCTTTGAATTACATAGTTACAGAAGTGGGAGAAAACAATAAAAATGGAAGCTGGATTTTCAGAAAAGGTAGAAGTTTTGAAAAGAATGTGTTACTGTTCAACTTTTTTTTGTATATGTTCAACTGTCCAGCTAATCAGGGATCTTTTGCTCGTTGTGGACAATTATTTTTCTTCTTGATTGGCGCTGTAACAGGCTAAGCGATTTTGCCGAGCCCAACAAAGCACGACAATCGTTTTTTCTGCTGTGCCAATTGGAAATGCCAGGTGAGCTGACAGGCTAAAGCGCTCTTCGAGAACAGAAATTATTCTTAGATTGACAATTCAGTTTGCGACGCAAGTTTCCAATATCGTATCAGCTCACGGCGAAATGGTACCGATCGAAAAGGCGAACCGCACTGCATAAATCCAACCTAATGGAACTCCTTAACGGCTACTGTTTTGGTAGGAAGACATGCGGTGGATTTCGGTGTTTGCGGTTTGAAGACTTTGTAGCGACTTCGACTGCATCCCTGATAAAATGTATGTGCCATTTTGTATCTATATGAATACTCAGCGGTTCTTTCTCAACTCACATTACTCACCTTGGGGATGAGTGAAGAGGAGGCTGCAGTTGAAAGAAAGGACCAGTGAACTTTTATCGGATAGCAGCTTAGCGGAAGGGTCAGTAAAACTATCGGAAAGTTTCCATAAACCTCAAATTTAAGATTCCAGACCACTGTAGGCTCTTCTGGACGTAGGCAGCTAAGGTTTAGCGGCTATAAGGTCTTTGAGTTCCCTCACGGTGCGTAGAAAATTAGTCTTGGAATGTCTGAACTCTGTCGGTTGCGTTAAGAAGTATTACCGAGTAAGGATGGGGTGGGAGTACCCTTGGATAGCTGCGGAGTACAGTTAAATAGGTGGTCCTAAAATTAGACGAAATGGGGGTTTTGATGGTACATCATCGCAGTTCTTTAGAGGACGACAAGTTCTTTAGAGGAATCATTTCAATATTTTTTCTCTGCGGCGGGCTGTCTAATCATCTCAGCGCAGTCAACGATTGGGGCAACCACCTGAATCGATCCAAATCAAACTCTAGATCTTAAAAAAAATGATTGCTGGAGCAGTTACATCTTGCATGTAAAGTGACTTTTTAATGAAGTTCTCAATATCTGTAAATCGAGTTTTCTGATACTACTTTTTGTCTGTTGACACGTTGAATGAAGATTATTCCACTTTCTACTTCCCAATTTTTTTTTTGACATTTGTTTCAACTTTTTTGTTATAATTGTACACTAATTCGTCAAAAACTGCGTCACATGGCAACACTCGATTGATTTAGTAAAAATAAAAATTACTAGTGCAGAACGAGCAAGTTGAAACTATTTCTCGAAAGCAAATTTTTATTTCCGAAAGTGATTTCTGCAAATTTTACTAAAGGACTTTGCGGCTGTTTGCACGGCAAAGTATTCCTTCAGTTTCGCATTTAATAGGAGGCTTGCATTGCCACGTCTAATCACAATTTTATTCTCGCTTTCATTTAATTTTCATTCATTTCCTACACATCAACCAACGCACAAACGACCTTCAACCTTTGACAGCTGTCGCGCGCGCATTAACAACCAATAAACAAATCTATGTAAAGCAAAAAAAAAAAGCATTTCCATCCTCCAAACATATTTTCATGTACTTCCTATTCTCATTACTCTCAAAGCTCACTCACACTCGTTACTTCAACCTCATGTCCACGTTGCGCCCTTATTATGCACGTCCGCAACATTTATGTATGTATTCCACTGCAATCATAAATATTCACCAGAAAACCCGTCGCAATCGCCACCGCCACCACCACCATTAAAAGTCATTTATTTGTTGTATGCGTAACTCTTTCGCAGATTGCCTGCAAGCACTCAAGGAGCATCACTTTTCCCAGTAAGCTTGCGCGCGCTCGCACAATATGGCCTGAAGGACAACTACATACATACTACATACATACAACATGCTACATGCTACTCAACGCAAGCAGAAATGCTCAAGGGCTCAAAGGAAACGATGATACTGGTAATGTTTGTGAGCGCGCGTAATGTAATAAGCAGCAATGTGAAAGCGATGACGAGGTAAACGTCGAAAAAATAAAGAAAAAAATCTAAAAAACAAAAAAAAAATATATAAAATAAAAACAAATCCTTGCCGCGTTGTTGGCTTAGAATTAGAAGGGACCCTGGAGTAGCAGCCTCATTTGAGCAGCAGCGGAAAAATATTTATTTATGCAAAATACGGCGTTGTTTGAATAGTCGTCACAGGCAGTGTTTGTATAGCTGCCCTCTAGCCACTTGCTGTTATTGTTGTGAGACGTACTGTGTTGCCGATAAACAATTCAGCGTTGCCGTTTTGGTCCAATTGAACCAAAATTGGTAGCTTTATTTTCCTTTGGTAGTTTGGTTGGTTTGATGAAGCTTTTGGTAGGCAAAAATGTTTTGAAAATGCAACCAAATTGAGAACTAAAACTTGTTCGCATCTCAGCCAGCATAAAACTCAAAAATTGATCTATAAAGAAAAAAAGTGGATGAAGTGCGGATTTTTGTAGGTTTACCGATTCCATTTTCGGATACTTTGAGCACTAAAACATGCGGCAGAAACTTATGTATGTACAGCCAATTACCGAAAGTTGTTTTGAAATAGAAGCGTTTTTGTCTGTTTTTCTGAAATTTTTCTGTTTGAATTTTTTTTTTCTGATTGAGTTGTTTGCTTTCCTTCTGCACTTGGGCAGATGCCTTTTCATGATTCGACAAAACTAAATTAAGGAAATACCTGACGGCAACGAAACTGACACTTTCTGTACGCTAACAAATACTTGCACGCTACTCTGCACGCTCAGCTACTGCCGATTACTTATACATGCTTCCAAATGTGCAGCTTGAACCAATAAAAAACGATTATTGCTTTAAAATAACATCATCTTTTTCGAAAGTTTTCCGAATACGAAAACGAATGAAAACTGAAGTGGTTTTCTGTTCGTTTCTGGATAAGAAAACCGCATTGTTTTTTGAACGTTTTTGGATGGGTAAATGAATAAAAATTCTAAACGTTTGCTGTTCGTTTCCGGATACGAAAAATTGTACGAGACCGCACTGTCAGCAAAATTTACAATTTTCTGCTGGCTGGGTTACTTTGCATTTCCACGCTAAAAAAAAATCTTTCAATTTGCTCACACTTATGAGTTTTCTTTCTTTTTTCCATATTTTATTAAACACACAATTTTCTGCAAACGAAAACTCACTTCCCATAGCTATGATCGATGAGCTGTGAAATTTAACGAAAAGTTGATTTTCTTGGGAGAAAGATTGTTGATGGGCAATTTGGAAAAGTGTGAGTGTATGCAAATTGGAATACATTTTTTGAGCATGTAAACACTTATTTAAATTAATAAAATGTCTGAATTTTTTCATACATGAAAAATGCTTGATATTAATTGATTTAATCTCGTAAATATTTACATTTTGTGACAAGAGTATTATTTATACAATACGTTAATACTTTTATTTAAAGGCCCGAATTTGACCTTAAAGTTTGGCTTTTACACGATTTGTATTTGCATATGTAAATGCTATCTTTTTTGTATGGAACCAGATATGTATGTATAGGAACTTATCAGAAAAGTAACATTCACATATCGAAATACATACCGTGTAACAGGACTCTTAACCAACACTGCTAATTTGGTGTAGTTAAAAAGCCGTTAATTCAAGAAATTTCGTTTTAATGATAAAACAATTTTTGGTAATTTGGAAACTGATTTGGTAGGCGTTTTGGTTTCTAAAAATATACGCAAGTGGCAACACTGAAACAATTATGCTGCATAAATTTGTGGCGGCGGTGGGCGTATATGTAGAAGCGTGGCAATAAGTCAGTAAGGCAAACACTCTGACAGCTGATACCTTAAAGGATATTGAGGCGGATTAAAAAGCAATTGTTTCCCAATTTTTTATTTTTTATTTGCCTTTCCTCTTTTTCTATTTAAAGCAATATGCGTTGATCTAGCTTAGTCGCGTTTTTCTATTTAAAAGCGTCTATGGTCCTATCCTTTTTTGTTTACACGCCTTTCTTTTTTTTTTGATTCAATGCTTCTCTCTACAGTAATTTTTGTGCTCTTTAAACTGATTTAATAAAAAGACAGTTCTTGTACCTTCTACAACTTATTGACACAAAGCGCGCAAATGCACAGAATAGACAAAACCATAGCGAAGCGGCTTTTGTTATGTCTCCTCTAACGTGCGCCAGCATTGCTTCTTATTTCTGTTTACTTTAGAGATTTTTTTCTCTTTCTTTCGGCCTATTTATTACTTAAGTGTTGTTTTTCTTTGTCTTTGATATTTTTAACAGCGTATAAAGATTAACAAATAAAGAGAGAGAGAGAGAGAACTATGTTGAAATTGAACGGCAAGGAATTATAAAACACCCACTGAAATTATTTTGTTTGTTGAAAAGGAATAGATAATGTTGCTTGCAGGGGCGTATCGGGAATCAAATATCGGGGGAGGGAGAGGGGTAAGGTTAATATAACAACAAAATTTTTTTTATGCAAACATTTTCATTTATATTCTTCTCATTACCAACTCTTGCGTCCCCGTTCGCGCACTCTTGGAAATGTGAGCAACCCATATGCTAGATGCGGTAAGCAGCTCGTGTGAAGCCCTAGTTCACGACAGAAAGAAAGGGCGTTTCCGTGGGGCCGCTTCAACTTATTCGGTTTAGGGGCTCACTAAAGTCAGCAGCACCTGTTCAGCTTTAGATTCGACTACAAGCGGACGTCTGTTGTCTTGGAGCAAGCGGCTCGCTATATACATAAGTGAGCTTCTTTAAAAAATTTTCCAGTAATGGGCTGTGCACTGGGATTGCGACCCGTAAGGCAAAGTATGGATCTAATTTAAAATAAAAACAGCCTCGATTAATTGCCCCCAAAACTTTGACGATCCACCACACGAAACAAACACTACGCTTTACGGATATACGCTTGCAAAGCTGCCTCTATCCAACCAGCATCGAAACAGCTATAAAACCAGTCCCCTGATCAAAGAGGAAACAGACGAAAGTTCGACATCGAAAAGCTACACTCACAAACGACACCCGAGATTTTTCGCAATCGACTCTGCTTATACAAGAAATTTCTCATCAACCGGATATAAGTGAGCAGTGGGAACCGATCTCCCAATCTCTTCGTGCCATTGCGGTTGGCTACTAATACCTACACAGGCACAGCTGGTATGAAGAAAAGTGCTGCAGAGTAATACGCATCATTCCAAGCCGCCATGCAGAAAAGAGAGGTAGAAAGTGAGTTTGAGATGCTTGCAGGCAGGAATGCAGCGCGAAAATTTCATCAGAAAAAAAAGAATGGCGTCATAGGTGGCGAGTTTGACGAAGGAGAACGCTGCGCTTGCTTCAATGTTCAACGCAATCATCATGTGGAAATGGAGAGCATAGTTACCAAATCGCACACAATTTTGTATTTTCTATTTATTACTTTTATGTTTTTTTCAAATTCGACCTCGTCTTGTAAGTTTTTAAGGGGAGCAGCAGAAACCTCCTGCCGCAATCTCCCTACGCTCTTCGTTGCTTTGATAAGCGTGTCTGGACTAGTGCTTTCAGAAGTGGAATATTGCGTGAAACTAACTGAAATAAGTGCTTGACTATTTAGAGAAGTTAAGTTAAGTATGATTAGGTTTCGATAGATTTGTCAAAATCAGGAAAAAGTAATTGAACCCATCCGCGCACGACAAATCGAATAATATTGTACAGCAATCAAGAAATCGCCTGCCGGTTATCGGATATGTCGGAAAAAGCGACGAAATGGACAATTGTAAGATTGGTTTCACAAGATGGCATGACAGATATATTATCAGTTAGTATGCTCCTTTTACCGTCACCGGTGTGCCGGCACAAATGTATGAAACTTAGTACCGGCTCATATGAAAGCCTTAATAACTACCCATATGCTTTGAGCCATCAATCTTGCTGCCGATTAACCTGGAACTGGAGCGTTTGAAACGCCACTAAGGAATAGCAGTAGTTGTATGTCCGAGTTTGCTATACAACATTATAGTCTTTCGGCCGTCCGTGTATGAATCTATTATATGGAATAAGCTAACTAAGTTCCAAACGGTGGCGTGGACGATAATCATAGTGGCTTTAGGCGCAACGCCAACAAAATCGCTAGAGGTCTTTAACGCCGTTAATATAATGGGTTTTGGGCTTTCGGGGACTATGGAAAAGCTTCTCGAAAACTTTAAATGCTTAACTAAACAGTTTTGCCTTTTGCTGTGGCGAATTATTTCGACGCAGTGACAGTTGGCCTTCCAACTGGTGCGATAAAGCCCGCCTAATTGTGCCTCCATACAATGCTCTTTGAGGACACTCACGACACCTAATGTAACAGAAGGCTTAGAGCAAACGTCTTTCAACATTCAAGCCTTCTAGAATGAACGTCATTACGAAAGAAATACGGCTTATGATTACCGTATACATACCTAAACATACTGTGAAGATCTACCGAGCAATGACGAACTGGTAGAAAAATGTACACCAAACAAGAAGGAGTTCCCAGAAAGCCCGCTCCATCTGCCTGGACCACACTCCGCTTGATCTACATCGACGCCTCGTGCCTCACGCTCAAAACTGTAATGGTTAGAGGATCAATGCCCTCACAGATTTCGTGGCCGATACTGTTAAGTAATTACAACAGAAGGCTTCCCATAATCGGTAGGAGCTTGAGCCAGAGCAGGGATTCTTAAGGAACATTCTCAAGAGACTAAATGGCCTACCTGAGAACGAGTTTGGTTTTCGTAAAGCTAGGAAGGAAATGATTACACAGCTATAAATCGTTGCTTACTACTATATAGTTGGAATTATTTAAAAGAGAGAGAAAATACTCCTTTAGTATAAAGAGGAAGGAAAAAATACACACTCATAGGCAAGGTTGCTCAGGGATCGTTTTCTAAAGCGGTGAGACCTCATTAAAGAAGCCTCCAAATATATTAAGTGACAAAAGCAAAACTGTAGCCCATAAGTTAGTTCCCTGAGAGAAAAATCAACCAATAATAGATTAATATCAACATGATTTTTGGTTAATATTACCAATGCCTTGGTTGATATTTTCAGCAATGATTTGGTAATATTAACCACAATTTTGTATACATTAATCAAACTTTTGGTTGGCGATTTTTCGTTTGAATACGTTCATGTTCTGCATTTCACAGATGCTTTTCACAAATTCGGAGATACAAAACCAAAATTTCTATTATCATTTTAACATGTGGCCTCTGACGGGATTAGCAAATAACAACAAGCATCTCTACAGACTCAGCTACTTCTGCGTTATAAATGTGCTTTCAAATGTTCAACTTGAATCAATTTTCTTCGTCATTTGATTTGGTTCTGCACTTGATAGAGGCTTTTTCGTAACTAAGAAAAACCAAAAACAGAAAAAAATAAAAACTATGTATCGCGCTGACGCCAACAAATAACAGCAAGCAAGCAACTCTGCTCGTCCAGCCACTGCCATACATGCGAATTTCTTCTCAAATGTTCAACTTGAATCACATTTCTTAAAATCGGCTTATTGACCATGAAAAAATCAAACTATAACATGGTGGAAAAAACCATTATGCTTTTGGCTCAGTGTTAGATAGTAGTAATTTTACTTAGCTCTAAATTTTGCATTAAATATTGTTTACTTACCTTTCTTTAAATTTTTTTTTTTAAATTTATATGATTCTTGTGGAAATCTCTGCAATGACTTCAAAAAAACTCTTACTTTGCTTACATACTTACTGTTTCATAAGATTAGTTCTCGGACACACATTAGTAGCTTTATTATTGTGTGTTATAAAACGTAACCCATCTTGCCAGCGCTTATTTTTTTAAGTTTTTCATATTGTTTCAAGTAATATACAATTTGATTTAAAGTGTGCAAATAAAGTGTGCAGACATGCAGAGTAAAAGAAATTTGCAGAATATAAGTTATTAGAATAATAAAGAAAACAATGAAAAACAATAGGCAAATTAGACAATTGAAAAACATATTTATACGGCAGAAAGAGACAAATATATGAAAACATTTTTAAATAAACAGAGACAACAATTTTGAGAGACAAAAGTTAGTAAAGAAGAGAGATGTGAGTAGAGTGAATTTTTGAATTTCTGAGTAGTTCACTGTGTTAGAGTAGGATGACAGATACAAACATGTCTCAATTTAGAATAATAATTAACTGTAAAAAAATATTGGAAGAGTGAGTAAGAAAGCATTTTAGAACAGGACAGAGAAACACAAAATTGTATAAAATAGTTTTAAAGGCTTGTAAAATAATGCGAAACGTTAAAAAATTTTACTAGTAACTTTTTGAGTTGCATGCTTAACATTATTTAGTAACATAATTGACACTCTTTTTCCACTTACTGTTTTTTTAAACACATCATTGGACAAATATTATTCGCTTTAACATTATGTGTGATTTTTCGTATGCCATCTAACCAGATCTAAAATGAAAATATGTATGTAGATGAGATGAAAATTTTCTTAGATTGTTGTATAAGTATAATTTTTCTTAATTTTAATTTTTAATGTTTTTTTTTATTATTTTAATATTGCTTTCTCTTAGTGAGCTCAATGTCCGATTTAAATAGAATCACAATTTTTTTCACCCACTTTTTAGTTTTTCCCGGTCGACTCTTGCCAAATATCTAATTTTTATTTTTTTTGGGTGCAATTTCAATCAAAACCAAATTAAATTAGAAATGAGTGTAAAATATTGGCCGTCAGAAAGCGGTTTTTATTTAAAATTTTGAATCAGAGCTATCCTTTTGGCGAGATGTATTTTTTTTAACTTTTAATGATAATTTAAGAAAAAATCCTCTGGGCTTAAATTTAAATTAATTGTTTTGTATTTTGCATTCTTTTTTGGTTTTTATTTTATTGTTGTTTTTGTTTTTAATTTTACTTTTTGGTTCTTTTGCATCAACTTGTTCTGGCTTTTGTTATAATTTTTTATTTAATAAATGAAAAAAAAGTTAATTTTTTTGATTCCGATTAAATTCTTTTTTGGGTTTCGTATTCCCTTTATTTAGAATTTTTGTTAGTTCATTTGTAATTAATTTAAATTTTTGGTTTTATGGTTTAATATTAATTTTTTTATTTCAGTTATAATGTAATGTTATAATCACGTCGTGACTCTTTTTCATAAAATATCACTGTAAATTCAAATCGAGTTGGTATTTTTGTTCCTTTTCATAAAATATCACAGTAAAATCAGATCGGGTTGTAATTTTTGTTTGCGGTCTTTTATTTTTGTTGTTGTTTATCTTTAACATTTTAAGCTATTTTCTTGAATACGCATATATGTATGTAGTTAAAAAGTCTGTCTTAATATTTTTCGTTTAGTTATGATTTTTATTTTTTGGAACTAATTTTAGCTGTGAATACATTTTTTTTGCGTAATATCGAGCCCAAACCGCCGAAAAAGTAATTTTGAAATCGCTTATGTTTTTTGGCTGATGCTTTATAAAGTTTCCTGTTTTTAACTAAAATTTTAAAAATTTTAAAGTCTTCGATTTTAAGAAGTTTGAAATTTTTATTTCTGGGTTTTTAAAAATTTTTATTTGTGCTATTTTTTAAATTTGTTTTTATATTTATTATTAATTTATTGATTAAGCACTTTCAAGTCTGTTTTAATGTTTTTACTTTAGATATGATTTTAATTTTCCAAAACTGATTCCAGCTTTGTGCTTTTAAAATTGGTTAACTTTTTAATTTTTTTAATATTTTTATAATTTTATTTTTTTTATAAATTTTTTTTTATTTTTGTTTGGCATTAATATATGTAGTAGCAAACTTGCAAAAATTTTCTACAAAATCAACCTTTTTTTAAATTTACCGCTTAATTTTACTGCATTCAAAAGTTTTTTGCTTACAAAAGCCACGTTCTCTGAGTGCCCTAATTTCTTTCCTCTGCAACAGTAAGCTTGCAATTTGTACTTGTCTTGTTTTTGACAACAGCTGTTGCATTTAATGTGATTTTCGTACAACCTACAATTTTAATTAAAAATTCTAAAAGGTCATTTGGCTACACAAACAAAAAAATAAAAAGCAATAAAAATCGAAAACAACAACCAAATACACAGCAGCAAAGTACACAAACGTATTGTATTTGTGAATTGCATTTGTGCGCACGCAACAAAAGCTCGTTCGTATGGGTGTGTCTTCTTTTTTTTGTTGTTGAGTTTTTAGGACACAGTGTTGCATGTCAAATAATGCGCTTCATCCTCTTCTTGCTGTAGCTTATCCCCTACATAAATGTCTGTTTGCAATGTGTGTCAGCTTCACAAAGGCAGCCCATGAATACGAACCAGGGGAATTGTGTATACATAAGGACGCGTACATATGTATGTATGCAAGTAGTATGGGAGTGCAAGCATTTATTGGTGCAAGTTTCATTAGATAAACTGATGGTATGACCAAAAACTGCCAACGGTTTTGATTGGAACTTGAGCTGTCAGCTCGATTTTGTATGCGAAGGCGGAAGTGGTAGGGGGTGCTTTACATAGTATGGATTTGGCTATTGGCATATCTGGAAATTCAAACACATGTGTGTGTGTGTATACGTCGCCAACTGTTTCAATCATCGTTTAGCCAATTTGTTATATGACTTTATGATTTAATAGCCCTGTGGCACGATATTTTTTACGCTAAAATTTTAAATAAAAAAGTTCTGCTATGCAATTTGCAATCAGAGTTGCACTTTTTCCGCTCAGATTTGACAAAATTTGCACCATTTCTTTCCAACCAACGATACAATTTTTTTCATACAAAATTTAATATTCTAAATATATTTGAATTTCAAGTCAGAGTTCTTTTTCTTGTTAACAAAGTTGCATTGTTTTAAATATTTTTTTTTAAACAAATACTACATTGCAGAAGAAGATGCGTTTAAAAACTGCATTTGCTTTTCAAACTGTAATTTTCTAGAGAAAATTGGTTTATATTCAGCTTGTGTTGCAAAATTTTTATTGGAATTGCATTTTTGGCCTTCATAGGGTAGAATTTATGATTTTCTTTTTGAATTGTGGCTACTTTTTTACAAGCCTTTTGAAGCCAATCCTGACAAAAGTGTGGTATTTTAGCATACAACAACTAAAACGACATTCTTTTAAATTTTAGTTGCCATATTGCAAAATTAAATTATTTTTATGTCATATTTGGCTTCCAGTTTTCGAAAGTTTCTAACAGAGTTGTACTTTTTAGTTTCACAGGGTTGTATTTTTCTTTCATTCTTCAGCTGCAGTTCATTTTTCACAGTTGACGAGCACTTAATCTTAAAGTAAGGCTTAACTTGAAAAAAGAAATTTAATTAAAAAATTTATTTACTTTCAAAACTGAATATTTTAAGAGAAAATTTTCATATTTTATAGCTTTTATTTATCAGAGTTGCCTTTTTCAATTTCACAGGGTTGTATTTTTCTTTCTTTCATTGATTGCAGCTAATTTTTATAGTTGGAAACCAGTTTTAATGTTTTTCTGTAAGCAGAGTTGCATTTTTGCGCGCCTAATTTTTAACAAGGGCGATACTTGCAGCCCAGAAGTTCATTTACTTTCAATGTTTAATATTTCTTGTAAACATTCTAATTTTTCATAGCTTGCTGCGAAAAATTTTCAATCAAAGTTGTACTTTTTGCCTTAACAGTGTTGCATTTCTTCTTCTTATTTCAGCGCAATTATTCTTTTAAGGCTAAAAACCGAAGCTCATAGCTTTTGTTTAAACAGAGTTCCATTTTTTAACACTTCATATACGTCATATAAGTCACAGCCATAGTTCGAAACCTGAGTAGCTAGTAGCTCGTCCTGCAAGGATGACTTTTGAAAATAACCCCGAGACAGGGTTGACTTGTCGCTATAGAGAGGCATATTTTACTTTCTGGTACTGTTTAAAGTACATAATTTAAAATCTTGCTTTAAAAAAATAGCCAGAGTTGTATTTTTATTTTGACACTACTGCATTTAACCCCACCACCCCGCAGCGAAAACTAGCTACACAATTGCTTGCTTCATAAATATGCATGAATTTTCTATGTTCCACTACAACAGCATGCTATAATTTCGCACTTTAACTATTTCATAACACTTATTCACCTCACACCTGCTCACTCTCATCACACGTTCCGAAAATCGAAATGCATGTTACAAAAGTGTGAAAACTTTTCAAACACTACAAAAACCCTTTAGCAAATATAAAAGTTTAAGCCAAATGCAAAAGTATACCCAGTTGCCTATTGGCATGGTACTGAAGAGGAAGTGAGATAAATATGGAGATGGAGAGCGTACGTGCCAGAGAATGGGGTAGTCAGTAGGCAATCAGTAGCGGATACAAGGGAGGGGCGATGGGGGCCATAAATTGCACAATGCATTAATATTACCGCAATATATTAATTTCATATCAGGTTAGTTACCGATATCGCTAAGGAATTGGATTTTGACATTGTCCTTCCTCTGAGAGCACATAGACAAAATGTTCGGGCTAATTATCGTGCATCTAACGCTGAAGGTATTTTTTGTCGAAAGGCAATATTTATACCGCAATTGAATAATACTTTGCTCGACCTCCGAGAAGGATTGCCGAAAGAGAAATTGAATATTTTTGATTTGAAGTTATTACTTCCATCTAAAATTGGGGAATATAATACGCTAGATGAAAAAAAAAATTATAAAAAAAATCCTGTATCCGCCACTGTAGTGAATTGCCACCCGAACAAGATAATTCAAGTACTGCATTTGCTTTTAATAAAATTCTCAATTGCACAATATGGAAAGAAAACTTCTTGCGAAAGATATACATACATACGAGTATGTGTTTATGTAGTATAGACTTTTCAGTGGCAGTTGAAGTTGAAAAGTTTATCTTAGCAGTTACGAAAAGTTTAGTTGGTTTGCTTGAATTTCGGTAGGAAAATTTTGCAAGATAATGTGCATAATTGAGGGAAAAGAAAAACAAAGAGAGAGAGAGAGGAAGCAAATATGAGTGCTTGGAGATATGAGTGCTTAAGTCAGCAAGCTGCTCGTATTAAGAATCAATGGAATGGCTTTAAACTATTAAACTGTTGTTGCTAACTGCTGCTCTATGAACGTTTAGTAGTTTGTTATCATTCAAATCTCTTGTGGCTTCTTATTGTGCGTTATCGGAGAGAATTGTTAAGGCTTATAGCAAATGAAAATGAGTAACAGCTTTGAAGTGCATGTGAAAGCTTAATATAAAGCTTATGTACGTTGTGAAATTGTTACATGACCTTAAAATAATTTAGGTTGGCTTTCAAGATATTGAAGAATAATGTATGGTGTAAGTCTTCATGAAAGCTCGCTACCAAAGTGAAAGCTCTTATTGCTAGCCGCATTATCTGAAAAAGTTAATTTATAGTAATTGTATATCAAACGAGTTGCAATACTGTCTCTTTGCATTGAAGCTTTCACATTTTTTGTTTCGACTTTCACACATTTTGTAAAATGCCTTTGATAAAAACTTAAGCAAACTCAAAATACGATTACGTGCTACAAAGCTGGGTGCTTGATTTACATCTTTGCAGCTTCACCTCGTAAGTTCTATAATTTCTTTGCAGCTTTCCCCTGGAACTTTTCATGGCTTCAACGTTTTACGAATAATTTACAAAAGTTGGAAAGTTTATGTTGTCGTTTTTTAAAGCTTTAGTATTTTAAATTAATGTTAGGTAACGCTTTCACTATTTATTAAAAGCTTTCCGAAACTTTTTAAAATAGCAGACACAATCTCAAAGTTTCAAAAATAGCTGTGGTCTGAATTCGACAACTTAAAAAAAAAATCTTTGAAAGCTTGCAATTAAGGGTTTAAAACTACATTTTCTGGTAATTTTTCAATCTTTCATTTGGGAGTATTTAGTCTCTGTGGCCGGGTAGAGTGGTTAAAGGTGGTTATTAGAGGTTATTAGTAAATATATAACACAAATTCTAGATATTTTTATGGATTTGAGAAATTCTAGCATTTTGAATTGATATTGACCCAGCTTTCTATGCTACATATGTATACATATTTAGAGCTTTCTGAAATAATGTAAAAATATTGATTTAAATGGGACACTTTTTTATAAGAACTATCAAGAACTTGCTGTGAAGAAGTTCCTTAAGCTTTTATTTGGGGCTCTTTAATACTTTAATATATAGTAATTAGTATAAGTTGAAGCTTTCGCGGTGGATTTTCAAAGTTTTAAGATGCTTTTTGCCAAAAGTATGCACTGAAGGTGACAGAAACACATGTTGGCTGATTCTATAACTGCTTTAAATGAATCAAAACTTTTAATTGTAGCTTTCACAAAAGATTTACGAAGTTTAAAAATGAACAATTTTGATTTCCTTTGTCTCTTTTATTCATTTGTGGATAGACTCCGGGTAAAAGCTTCCACTGAGCAACACTGACTTAATTCCATCTAAACGTTTAACCTTTTGAGAATATGTCCATTAAGCAGTATTGGTCGGAGAAATTTTCACACTGCATCTGTCTATATAAAATGTGCTTTGAAATGAGCTTTAAAATTATCTACATGTTAATTTATGAATTGGCTAAAGTACTCTGCTGTAAAAGTTTCTACCAAAGTACAAAATTTTTCGGCTGATTTTGTACACGAGTTAGCCATCTCAAAGACGACCGTGTCAAGCTTTTTAAAAGTTCTTTCTGTCTAACAGTATTATTTCATACAATTTTTAAGTTAATAAAAAAATAATTTCTCTTAAAACTTTTTCTCAACTCACCTTTGCCGCAGCCGCATCCGGACAAATAACATGGTGATATGTTATATTTATATAATCTGTATTCGAACATATTGTCAGTGAACGTTTGTCCAATGCCACCATATCAGTGCCATTCTTTTTTGTCACTTTATCGAGAATTTTAGGATCCTGTAAAAAAGTGCGAAAGAAAGCATTTAGAAAAGATTAAATTAGACTGAAAAGAAATATTATAAAACACGTAAAAGCTCTAACATAAACTTCTTCAGAAAAGCTTTTTGAAACAAAGCTTTCGAACTTCTTGACAATTTGCCTCTTTGGTTCCTTGAAAAAGCTTCATTCCAATACATAAGTTTACCCACAACTTTGCTAATTTATTAAAAGGTTTTTTCTTCGAAAAACTATATTTCAAAGTAATTAACACACTTACAATCTTTCTACATCTTTTACTCCCATTCATCGCTTCTCCTTTACCTTTCGTCTAATTGTTTCTCCGATTGTATGCACGTTTTTCACAATTTATGGCGTTTTCTTTTTACCGAAAAATGTTTTGCCTTCTCAGTGCCCTCTTCGCACAAATACTAGTGAGAGGGCAAGGAAAAGGCAACATTTTTTGTAGAAAAGAAAGCGCTATTAGTATGTATTTATTTTTCTTCCTCATTTTGGAAAACACACCAATATTCGTTATTGCAGAAATCACATCTTTTCGATTTAATCACTCAACCATCCATCATTATTTTTACATACAAGCTTTTATAGTTGTTCACTAATTTCTAATGCATCACTGCTTTCACGATAACTGTAAACAACAACTATTTACGTGTGTATGAAGCGTGCATTAAAATGAGTCAACGAGTTGGTAAAAGTTTCTCATTCCAGTTCGAGTTGTTCAGAATATACGAAAATATTAAAATCATAACGCGGGTTGCTGGAGGAAGTCTTGAATATTTAAATGCATTCATTTGTATAATTTGTATGCTTTAAAATGGCATGCAAGGAAAATGAACAACGCGAAAGGAAGGTAGAAAAGTTTGATTTTAAGGAAGAAATCGAGAGCCCTAACACCCAAAAAGTATTTAAGCGAAATTTTTATCAACATTTTATTTTTGATGCAGAAATGCAAAGCATCGACTCTAATAATATTTCTGCATAAAAAATAAAAGTTTTGAAAAAATGTCGCTTACTACTTTTCGGCGGATAGGGCTCGAAATGATAATAAGTAGGGCAAATTTGGTAGGATATTCTCGACACAGTTGTTAAATGGGGAAGGAAATAATTAATGGAGCAGGTGAAAGATTTTCTAAATTAAGGCAAATGAAAAAGTCTTAAATACTTAATGACATGACATGAGTCATATGTCGATTTGTCACAGAAAAATATGGTTATTTATAAACCTAATCAGCTATATAACTGAAAAAAAAACGTGAAATTTTGAGTTCTGCCGTTATTGCAGAAGACCATGGATATATTGGTTTTTTTCTAGGTACTATAACTGATATCGTTGCCATCCACTTAAGGAAACTGAAACTAATCTTTCACAAGTTTCGTTTGTTGAAGTCTACACAGCTTTTGTATGGAGTGAAAGCTCATCAATGGCAGCGCTTTCACATTTTTTGTTCTAAGCTTGGTCGAAAGCAATGATACAAGCGCGCTAACTACAAAAAAAAGTGCTAGAAAGGTGGCATTTATCACATTTACAACAATTTACAACAAACGATTTTCGTTTTGTTTTGACTGAGGTATGAAGAAACCTTCGAAAGTTTACTTAAAGTAATTTTAGTTTACAGAGAGAGCTTTAGCAATCTTGTACGTGCCTTGAGATTTTCGGTTTTAAACAGTTTTTCCGATAAGAATCATGTAAAAGCTTTCGAAAGCTTATATAAAGATATATTGTTTTTATTGGAAGCTTTCTCCTGTTTTTAAGTTTCTTGAAACTTTCATTTTAATAAATTTCATTTATTAGTGCGAAGAAAGATTTCACAACCCTTTAAGCTCCTTGGGCTTTTCGATTTAACGCAGGTTTTCAGATAAAAATATGAAAAAAACTCTCGGAAGCGTATTTTACGATATTTTGATTTCTATGGAATTTTCAAGTTGTTTACAAGTTTCTGCAGACTTTTGTCAGATTATCTTTTTCAGATAGCACTACACTCGAATATTTGTTGATTTTAAAAAGCTATTAGGAAGTAACTTTAAATTTCAAAAAAAAACTACATATTTTGGTAGTGTTCAAAGTTTATGTGCAGTTATTTCATTCGTTTGTCCCCATTGTGTGCACTTCTCAACCTTCTAATGAAAGAGTGTATTGAAAGCAGAAGTTGTTTAGATTAGGTCGGTTGCGGTCTTGGTTGTTCGAGAAGAAGCATGAGTAAATTTTAAACTAAATAGTTTAATTAACGTAGGCAATGCAATGTTAAACTTTAATTCATCACATAATTAAATAGGCTAGCTCCTAAGAGTTAAGTATAAAAAAAAGAATACAATAATTGTTTTTTATGGACATTGTTAATTGTGTTATTCGTGATTTCTTTGTTTTCCTCATGGCGTTTGAAGATATTTTGAGCTTTTTTCGGGACTATTCAGACAATTTACGGGGCTTTTTTAGAATTATTCTTGTTGCACATTTTTGAATTTTCTTTAGGAGTTTTTGTTTTTTTTCTGATTTTTTTAGACTTTTTTCGGTGTCTTCCTCATTGTTTTCAGAATTCTTCTTGCTCTATTTTGATTTTCTAAAGATTTTTCAGAAATTTTCGGCACTGTTTGGGTTGTTTGTGACTTTTCGGAAGACGTTTGCATTTATTTTGGGATGTTTCCGATTTTTTTGTGGACTTTGCGTTTTATTTTTTTTTTAAATTTAACATCGGAATTTCCTGTATTTGTTTAGTTTTTTTTTATAATTTTTTGTTTTTTTTTGGATCCATTTTAGGCTTTTTAATTATTCGTGTTCTTTTTATTCTTCGCATGTCTTTAGAAATTTTAGTACTTTTAATTTTTTGTCAGAATTACTCGAAACTCTTCGGGAGCTTCTCGGCTGTTGGTTTTAGAATAGCCAGGAGTTTTTCAGGCCTCAGCCTTTTTCTTGTTTTATTTTTTTTCTATTTTCTTGAAAATTTAGACGATTTTTCGGAAATTTCTGTGGCGTTTGGAGAGCTTTTGTTCTGATTTTTTGCTAGACTTTTCGTTACTCTTTGTGCTTTATTTTTCCCGATTTATTTATTTCCCGTATCCTTTTGCGATTTTCAGTTTTGTGCATGATTTTTCGGTAGTCTTTCGGATTTTTCGATATTTTTTAAGTTTTTCGGAGTTTTCGGGAAGCTTAGAGATTTTTCGAGGTTTTTCATTTTTTTTTGGATTCTTCTGCACTTTTAGAATACTTCGTGCTTTTTTTTATCTTCTCGAGCACTTTGTTTTTTTTTGGTGATATACATAGGCTGATTTATTTAATTTCCGGAATGTTTCTGAATTTTTAGTCTTTTTCGAGATTTTTGGAAAGAATTTCCGATTTTCGGTTTTTTTTTCTTTTTCCGGAAACTTTTATATTGGATTCTTCTGAATATTCCGATTTATCGCGCTTTCTTATTATCTTCTCGGGCTTTCAGTTTTTATTTGGTTATTCTTCGGGATTTAGTTTTCCTGAATTATTTATTCTCCGGAATTTTTTCTGATTTTCGGAATTTTTTAGAAATCTTTCGGAAGTCTTTGGGATTGTTCAGTGTTTTTCCAGAAGCTTTTATTTTGCACGCCTTTGGACTTTCAGAAGAATACCTCGCCCTTTTTTAGTATGTTCTCGAAAATTTAGTTGTCTTATTTAAATTATGCTTCGTGTTAGGTTTTTCCTGATTTATTTATTTTTGCGAGATTTTTCGGATTTTTTTTTATTCTTCTGCACTTTTCACAGTACTTCATACTTTTTTATTATTTTATCGGAAATTTTTTTCGAATATTCAGTATATTTTAGTTTTTCTTTTTTAGTATTTCTTCTGATATTTTCTGTTTTCCACGTTTTTTATTTTCTAGTTTTGTTTATTTTCCGGAACAGTTCAGGACTTGCGGTATGTTTTCCGAAGTTTTCGAAGATTGGTAGTGTTTTTAAGATTTTTTTTAATTCTTCACTTTTTTTTGCGTTTTGCTGATTATTTTATTTGTTTTTCGGAATACTTTGATACTTTCGAGACACTTTGAAAGATTTGATATTCTTAAGGCGCTGGCCCAATGCAGGCTTGCTTTGCGCGCCTTGCTGACTTCAATTTGCTTTGATTTACTTTGAAAACTTGCTTGGCCGAATGGTGGCTTGGAACGCTGTCAAAGTAACCAGCTGTCTGGTTGAAAAGTCAATGTCTGTTCCCTTAACGTTAATAATTATTTCCTAGAAAACTCAAAAAAATTTATCAAAAACTTTCAGATTTATTTTTAAATTAATGCGAAATAATGTTTGTATTTAAAAGAAATGATAATAATGATACATACATATCTATATCTACATTTACTAAAAAAAAACTATAACTTAAAAAAGCGATTTACTTGAAGCAAGAGCTAGACGTTTTTTCCTCTCGTGTAAAATTTGTAAAACTGGGCTTTGCGACTTTTTACTATAAGATAACGATATGTTAAATATAAATATGGAAACAATGAATCATTTTTATTTCATTTCGAATTACCTGCATTTTCTGTGACCTTTTTAAATTTAGTAAGCAAATTTTTGTTTGAATTTATGTATTTTGTCAAAAGCCTACAAAACGCTTGCCAAATAATTTTTGACACTTCTCGCAGCGAAGCAAGCAAAGCAAGCCTGCATTGGGCCAGCACCTTTAGTGTTTTTTTATAAAAAAAAAAAAAATCTGGAATGATTAATAAGTTTCGCAGAAACTATCAGTCCTATCGAAAAGTGATGTATATACGATTTTTGGAGGATTTCGTTTGCTTTCATTTGCATAGTATTAAGATTATTCAATTGCTTCATAAGATATACATATGTATGTGATTAAGTGGAACCACATTTTTTTAGCTGAATAACGGTAATTTGCAAATATCTCGAAAACTTATCCTATCCATAGAAAAAAATCAAATCGATTTTCGGAATAGGCGAGCAATTCTACATAGAAATTGGATAATGGTATTCATGGAACATTTTTGCCGTAAACCAGTGCAATTATTCTAGTATCGCTCTCTGGGCAAACGCCGTTGGCCTTCATGAAATATTTTGGATATATGTTACGGGCGTTAATCTGAAGGGTAGTAACGAAACTTTACTTTTCTTACAAACACACAAAAAATTATCTAGGCAAGCTCACAGCCGCCATTCCACTAAAAACGATAATTATCTCATTTCCTCTTCCGCAAAATTTCTCAATTTACTCATTCAAAAATCACTCATAACTTCGTTGACATTTGGAAATTGTCACAATGCATAAATGAATGCATTTGCGCTGGCCGCAGGTAGCTAACTGCCACTTCGAAGTAAAAAAAAAAACAAGAACAACAAAAATACCTTCCTAGCATTGCACTAGACGACGGAAAGCTAAAAATTAAAATTAAAATTTGCAATTTCCGTTTTAGCATTGACACAATTTACATGCAGTACAAAAACACACGCACACTTGAGCAAAAATTTGAATGACAGATATTAACACTAACAAAGGCAATGGTGGCAAAATGACAGCATTAAACAAATTATAAGAGGGAATAAGTAACGGTACATTTATTAGCAATGCTTGTGGAGGGCAACGAGTGAGACTTTTATGAGGCGAGTGAATATGTGGTGGGAGTGAGTAGGGATGCAGGGGAATATCAGGAGGGGGAGGCAAGTGAGAAGAAGAAAGGAAATAATGGGAATAGCAGGCGGGATGTAAGTGAATAGTAGGAGGGAAGTAAGCGAGTGATGGGCGGTAAGCACGTGAAAATTAGGAGAAAGGCAGGGAATTGTAGGATGGCAGTTAGAAACCAGCAGCCCTTGGTAAATACAACATGGACGTAGAATGCGATAGCGGCGTGTGTTTGTATGTGCTCTGTTGTAGCGTAAATAATTTTTTGACAGTTTGCTTCAGCACATTTCGCTGACATACTATCTACCACTGACCCAATGGATTACTACACATTTTAGATATTTTTGGTCATAACTACAAAACAGCAACAGTCAGATAATTGAGTTGTCAGCGTTAATGGAAATTGCTAATTGCAAAAAAAACAAGAAATTGACACACTTCCATTTAGCGCACAGAAGCACAGGCATTTCTCCTACAATTAAGTAAAATTGTGCTCTACTGCACTTTTTTGCTTTACTGTCAGGCTCTTGCATTTCGCAAGTTTGTAATATTTAAAAAATTTGTGTTAGTTTGAAAATTGTAATTGAAAATTTTGTTTGCATTTGGGGAAAATACTGATCAATGAAATGAAAAATACTCGAGTAAAATTAGAAATCATACTCACCCTCAATTACTCAAGAGCATATGTGCAAAAATTTTGTTTGTGTAGCAGCCTTTCGAATTCATAACAATTGGACAAGTAATGGCTTTCTTTACGTATTTCCAAATAAATTGTAAATAAATTTTTGGTACTGTTGACCTACTCAATAGTCACTCTACATACTTTCTTGCTCCTTCACGCTCCCTTCCTTCTCTAACTACCTCTCTTCATCCCCTCTTTCTCGTTGCCCACTCCTTGCGCTACCGCTTCATCGAAGGTCAAAGTTGACACTGACATGTTTGATACTTTTAATTGGTTGTATATGGGAAGGTCAATTGGGAAAATGCAGCTCTATGTGCTTAATTTGTTGTATAAAGGAAATGAATGAAATGGTTGGCTGGACAGGTCGATGAATGTAGTTCGTAATTAATTAAAAAAAGTGTCTAAAAAATTGAATAAAGTTAAAATTAATGCTTGTGAAATAGTAATTAAGTGAAGTAGAAATAAATTGAAGGTAGAAAAATAATGAAATCGCAAAGTCAAATCAGTGGAAATAATTAAGTGAACAGAATAAAAAAAAAATACAGAATAATGTGTTAATGTTGGGCCTTTGGATAGGTGGCAAACTTTCAAAAAGATTGTCGAGTAAAGCTTGCACAAACACTTTTCATTTAATGTCAATCTTGTAATATTTCATTTAATTTCAATATCTTTAGTATTTAATTTTTAGATTTGTGAAAACTCAACTGAAAATATTGCTTAATCAAAGATTTTTCAAATACCTCTCATTTCACGTCAATTTAATTGAATTACATATTTCAAATAGGTGGCAACCTGTATCAAAAATATTTTCTACTGTAAACTTTTTCAAACCTTTTTAGTTTGCTACCAGTATTGTTATATTTGCTTTATCTTATCAATTTAATAGAATTGATTTTTTTCAAATAGTCGCTATAGGCAACCCTGCTCAAAAATAGTTTCTGTTGTAAGCCTTCTTGAACTTCTTAGCTTGACACGCATGTCTTATTTAATATTTGATTAAAAAATATTTTCGGCTGTAATGCAATATTTAATTTATCTTACCCATTTTATTTTATTAAAATTTTCAAACAGGTGGTGGCCCAAAAAAAAAAATTTCAGCTGTAAGCTATATTGATTTAAACTGATATTTTCTAACCGGTGGCAGTCCCACTCAAAAAATATTTTTTAAAATTTTTATGTTTGATACACATATTGTAATATTTAATTCATCTTATAAATTTAATTTAAAAAATAGTTCAAACCTCAAAAATATTTTTTGGGTGTAAGCCTTCTTGGAGCTCTTTCGTTTGACACCCATATTGCAATATTTAATTTATCCTATAAATTTACTTAAACTGAGATTTTTAAACTGGTGGAAGTAGTCAAAATAACCTAACATTTTTTTAAATATGTGGATATAATATCCCATTTTTTAATTAGTTTGATCACACTCCACAATAAACACACCACACCTCCCCCACATGAAAAATTATGCATGATTTTAAATTACCTAAATAGTGTGCCTAGTTTTTAGATGTCCAAAAATTATATCCAGTATTTAAATCAATCAAAAATTATGTTCTGTTGTTGAATGACCAAAAACTTGTAGATATCGGACTTTTAAGCAATTATTTCGAGTTTCTAAATCAAAGAAAAATTTTGCCCAGTTTTTAAATTAGCAAAAAATTACACATAATTTTTTAAATGTCTAAAGACTGTGTCCGCTTTTAAAAACAACAAAAAATTATGATCTCTTTTTGAATTAAAAAAAGTGCTACTAAATGCCTAAAAAATCATGCATGTTTTTAAAGTACCAAAAAGTTAAGTTCAGTTTTTCAATCAACCAAAAATTATGTCCCGCTTTGAAATAACCAAAATCTTGTGTCCAGTTTTCAAATTAACAAAAATTTTTGTCCAACAAACTATGACCATATTTTTAAATTTTCTAAAATTGTGTCAAGTTTTCAAATAAAAGAGCAATTAAGTCAAGTAAAAATTATGTCCACTTTTTAAATGTCAAAAAAAAATAATAATAATACCCAGTTTTTAGATGTCCAGAAACTTTTCTTTGCATTTTTTGGCTAAGCTTACCAATTTTTGTGTGCACATGAATGCATGCATTTGCACTTATTTTCCATTTTTCATTAGCCACCTTTTTCCGTCTGTCACCTGTCACTTCACTCTGTTGTTGTCATGTGTGACAATTTAAAAAAAAAAAATGAGAAAAAGACGAATTCGCCATTTTGTTTCCATTTATGTGCATTTCCAGCTGTCACACTCGGCATAGAGCAAACTGGGTGACAGCAAATAAACAAGCTGTACGCTACACATACAGCTCACAACTACTACCGATAAACTAGAAATAAAAAATAAAATAAAAATAGAATTAAATATAAAAGGAAAGTAAAAGTTTAAGAACAACGAAACGACGAAAAGAGCATAGTAACTAAGAAGTTTGCAACCAAAGTTAGAAAGCTAAGCAGCAAAGAAAGATTTAAATTAAAATGTTGTGTAACAACAAAAATGAATTGGATTACAAAAATAGCTACAAGTATGAAAAATAACAAACGAACTACACAAAAAGTAGCAGCGTTTTATGTTTGTAAGCAATCGGTCTAAGCCAGTGAAGCGCCACAGGGCGTATGAGTAACCTAGAACTACTATTTCAGAATAGAGCATCACACTACTCTACTGTGGGTGATGGCGTCGTTTGAGTGACATATTACGACAAATGCTCACACTGAGCGACAACTAATATAAATTTGTATTCCGACGTTTGCACTGGCATACATATGTACGTATGAACCTACAGATAACCATGTGCGTGCTTTAGTAGTATTTTCCGTCCATTAATGCTTGAGTGCGTCATCCGCACAACTACATATAATATCTAGTAGGTAATAATGTACTAATGAGCTTCTTTCTGCACGTGTGGCTAGGTGCATTTGCGTGTGTGTGAGTGTGCTTGTGTATGCATTTGCGCCCTAAACAACTCTTACAAGTAATAGCTGAGTTTTTTTTATTTGGCGTCAGCTGTTGCGATTGATGAACTGAAAACTGCAAATTTTGTTGGAAAAAAAGTTTTTGCCTGCCTTGAATTTATGTACGTACGCTTTCTGACAGCAAATAATTAAATCGCACGAGTGCAAATGTATGCGCATTTCGATTGTTTCGAAATGCTTGCAGCGCATGTGATGATGTGAGAAAGCACAAAAACAAAATGGTAACCAAGTTTAGCTTTCAAAATGAAATTAAATAACTTTGAAGCAAAATAATTTTTTCTGTAAATTTCCATATTAAATGAAAAAAAATCATTTTTCACTTAAATTGCTTTTGTGAAACTTTCTATTAATAAAATTAACAAAAAAACAAAAGAATTAAGAAAAATTCAACTTAGTTTTGTAAAAATAAACATTTTAATATCTTACCTAAAATTGGGCGTTTTTAATAAAATTAACATACCACAATTAATAAAAAATCGTAGCTAAATTAAGATGTTAAAATAGAAAATAAATAACTTTGAAGCTAAGATTAGACTTCTAATTAAATTAGTATGAACAAATTTGTGAAATATTAAAATAAAAAAAAATGCCACTGTCGAGTAAAGAATTTTAAAAATTTGAGTTATAAAAATTATTTCCAAGCTAAAACTGGGCTTTTATTGAAATGAAAAAAATTATAAAATATAAAAAGCAAACAAATTCCACTACGTTTAGTTTTCTAACAAGCAAAATACTAATATCTTAATTAAAATTGGGGATTTTTAATAAAATTAACATAAAAATTATAGTTAGGTTAGGTTTTCAAAATAGAAAATAAATAGCTTCAAAGCTAAGATTAAGTAATTTTTATTAAAATTCATATAAAAAATAAGTAAAAAGAGTAAAGAATTTTAAAAACTTAAGTTAAAAGATAATTATAATCTAAAATTGGCCAATTAAAAAATTACAACAATTATAAAATATACAAACAAAAAAAATGCCACTAAGTTTAATTGCATAAAGGGAAAATTTTACTACAAAAACGGAAGCCAAATTAACAATTTTTAGAATTTATGTCTGTCTGTCTGTCTGTAGGTACGTTTGTACGCGCATCACGCGAAAAATAATGCATGAAATTAAATGCAGCTTTCACCTGTATATTGCTAGAGATCAATATTAAAATATAGAAAGAAAAACATTAGAGGGTTGCCACCTATTTGAAAATTGCAGTCTGACTAAATTGACAAAATAAAGAAAATATTGCAATATGGCTGTCAAAAGAAAGACGTTTAAGAAGGATTTTATGGAAATTGCCTTTTTCTCTGCTAAAGAGATAGAGTATATTCGATTAAGAATGTCCATGATTTAGCTTTCCCTGATTCCATGTATACACATTTGATGTTGCCTTTTTTTGCCTTTTTTAAGATATTTGCCTTTTTTTTGCCTTTTCTACCTTTAAAAAAGTGATTATAGCATTTAAATTTTTTTATTAAGATTAAAAAATATACACATGCCCATGCGGCTTATAGAAAGGCAGGGACCTCTTGGCAAATTGGTGTTGGAAGAATTCAAAGCCGTTTTCTCAGCTAACGTAGGCTTGAAGACAATAAGGGGTGTGTATAAAATTGTAAAGGGCGAGGAAAACGCCCTTATTCCTGATAATATGAACGTTTCAAACGTTCCATATTTAAATTGGGCTCCACTTGTATCAACTTACGTCGAGCGCACATTTAGTACACTCGCGAAAATCGAATGAAAATGCTGCCAGAAAACTTCAAAATGCATCTTGTGGTTCAATGTTACTTAGAAACTCGAAAGGATAAAATAGTCAAAGAGTCAAAGTACAAATTTTTCATATAATGAAACTAGTTCATAGTTTTTCTCTTTTTACTTGTAAAATAAAAATTTCTAAAATAAATATATTTTTTGATTGTTCGTATTTTCTGTCTTTTTTTAGTGCCTTATTTTGCTTTTTTTGGCAATACCTTTTTTTTGCCTTTTCCTGCCTTTTTCGCTATTTTGTTTTGCCTTTTTTTGCCTTTTTTGCAATACCTAGTGCCTTTTCCTGCCTTTTTCGCTATTTTATTTTGCCTTTTCCAGCCTATTTCGTTACTTTATTTTGCCTTTTTTATAGGTTTTTAGGTCTTAAAAATCCGCTCCCTGCTGATAAGGTTAATTGAATATTGCAATAGGGGTATCGAACTAAAGAGGTTTAGGAAAGTTGACTATCAAAAATATGTCTGAGGAGGGTGCCACCTGTTTGCAAAATTTTATTCAATTAAATTGATAAAATAAATGAAATGTTACAATATGGGTATCAAATAGCACAAAAATACTTTTTAGCATGATAAAAACATAGCAAGGTAGAACCGTTCTCTCAATTTGTCGGCCATGATTTTTTTTTGAAGTTTGCCAACATTTTAAAATGATATAAAAGTGAAAATGAAAAATTGAAATTGTTCGAAATTGTTGTTGCTTGAGATTGAAAATGAAACTGTGTGTGTGAGTTTGTGAGTAAATTTAAAAATTAAATTGTTTGGAAACGTCAAGAATTTTCAAAGTGACTCTCAGCGGTTCTACCTTACTATATTTTTATCGTGCTTTTTAGGCGAAGGCGAAGAAAATTGATATACAAAATTAATAGAAAACAATAAAATGTGATATGTAAATAGTAACTAAAGATGTTATGCATTTAAAAGTGCACGAGAATTTGTTGAAAAATTTTGAACATTTTCAAAGTAACATTCAAATTACCCCTCTACCGCACACCAAGCCAACTATGGTGTTACTTCTCCGGAAATTTGTTCCCACTTTACGAGTGTTATAGAAATTAATCAAATTTATTAAAACCGTTGAGAAGTTAACTACGAATATCAGAAAGTATTTGGTTTGCCTATGGTAACATGACATTTGAATATAACCTCACTTTTGTCTGAGTGGTCGAAATGCGTCTATTCTTATGCGCGGAACTCAACCGCAAAAAAGGAGAACTAATGAAAACGCAAGTTGTTCTTGTAAAATAAAAAAAAACAATAAAAATTGTTAATTCACACAGCATCTTCTGTGTCAATAAATAATTAGTTTACCGCTACCCAACAGTTTTCTATTCTTTGCCAAATATTTCTTTGCAAAATAAGATTTTAAATAAATCACTTGCAGTCATTTCTTCCTTCGATATAGGTTAATTGATACCTAAATAGTGTGTTTTTCACAGATAAGTTGTTTAATTCATCTCTAGTTGTAGTAATTAGTTGGAACCAGTGTTGCCAATTTAGTTATTTTCCAGCTAGATTTAGCTGTTGTTTTCGCCGTTTAGCTAGAAAAATTCGAATTTAGCTGCTAGTTGTTTTTTAGCTTTTTCTGAAAATATTTTAGCTATATCTAGATTTTTTCAAAATTTAGGAAAATACAAATCACAAAATTGTAAAAAGCGATAAACGCATGTTGGATGTATGTTCATATTTCTACCTAAGCTTGAGGGGACAAATAATCGATTATTGCATTGCTATGTTCATCACTAACATACTTTTGGCATAGTTTTCTGTTGGCAGCGGGATTGTTGAATATTTGCAAAACTGAAGAGATATGGAAAGGTATAAAGGTATAAATTATCAAATTTTATAATTAACATTTACTATTCAATACATATTTCAAGAAGGTTGATATCCCGGCACCCCAAGGGAGTATAATCGCGACAGACAATACAAGCTCAAGCAGTTCCACGGAAGAGCAGCCTCCTACCTTATTTTTTGTACGATGCAAATAACCTTTAATTTGTTATTGGATGTAAGAAATATGTATCTATTTTGCTGTTTTTTGTGAAAAAACTAATAAAACATTTGAATAATACCTTACTTTTTTAGATTTTTTTTAGCTTAAAAAATTTGTTATTTAGCTGTTTTTAGCTCATTTTTGTCCATTTAGCTGGATTGCTGAAAAAATTCTGGCAACACTGGTTAGAACTATGTATATGAATTTTAACAAAAAAAAAAATTAAATATTCCGGTATAGCGTTATTGGCCTTGGTTGTATTTTCCACACGTACTGCAGATTTGAGAGTTTGTTTAATTTGATTCTTTTTATTTAAATTTTTTTGACTTTCATATATAATTTTAATTCTGCACTTTCACTTCGTGCGTCATTAATGTTGACCCTACTTCTTTTCCCTGTAATAATATTATACATACATACATATTTCTTACCTACATATGTATATATGTATGTATATTTTTATAATTATTTCTTTTTTGTTTTTTTTTTTTGCATTTGCATTTTCTATTTTCCAATTCGATGTTACCTTGTACCATTTTTCTCCTATTATTTTATAGTATTTCGATGCTTTTATGCTCAACAGCTTACATATGCACTTTTTGTCCACCTTCCCTACACCATAACGCCATTCCCCTCAACAAAGTACACATATATCTCTTTTATTTTGCCGCTTTTCCAATTGGTGTCAAAGCGAATTGTAGCACACACTTCAGGCTGTTCTTAATGTGGCGGAAAATGCCTCACATTGTTTTTGTAGAGTGTAAGCGCGCCTCATTATGTGCGTGTAATTGTATTGGAAATGTCACACGCATAGTATACTACAAACTTCCGCCAAAATGCACCAGTGCCGAAGTGGTACTGTACTAGAAAATTTAGAACTATGACTAGTGCGCGTTAATTATCTTTTCAATGCTAGCAACTGGCGAATTTAACATCGCGATGTCCTACGAAGTGTCAATTGTACCCCTTTGGCTTGCTGTTATTGGTTGGATGCCAAAAGGTGCCAAGATGGTAAAATGTTAACACAAATTTTTGGTTTTGTACATATTACCAAACTATGAAAAAGCATCCGCGAAGTGCAGAACGAAAGCGTATTTGAAGGAAAAAACTGCCAAGCACATATTTATGCAAAGAAAAACAAGCCCTGCGCTGTATTCCTTTTCAATAGTTCCGAACCAGTTCTAAATTCATCACCTCAGATATAGATTTCTAATGAAAGCAGTGAATTAAAATCGTTTTTTAAAGGTTTAATATTTCGTTGATTTTGAACTGGTGGGGATCTAGTTACTATCGGACTGGTTCGTTTTTGGCGATAAAGTTCTAGTACGGAACTAGAAATTTGATTCATTAGGTCGCGGTTTCCCTGCAGGGTCTATAAAACTCACACAGCCAAATAAGTGTGTATGTACATATGTATGTATGCACGCTGAAGGACTTTACATTCATTTTCACGCTTGCCAATGTTGACTTTATTCCGCAACTTTTATCTCTTTGTTTTCTCGTTTTTTTCTGTTGCTTTTTTGCTGTTTTTCACTATTTTCATGCTTCGCTTTTTACGCTGCTATCCTTTTGCCCCGCTACCTTTGTGCGCGAACTATAAAGTCTCTTTGGCTTACGCTATGTTGTTGTGCGTTCGTCCCCCAATGATTAATGCACAAATATTTTCACGCTCATTACGTTTGCATGGAATATGTATGTACTCCACCTTCACACAAAATAAATATTGTGCCACCGTGCGAGTGTGGTGTTCTTTAGCATCCTTCAGTTAAATGCAGCAGCATATGCTCAGCACGCGAAATACATACATACATAGCTGCAATTCAGACGCGACTCATTTGCATTTCTCTACGATGAGCATTGTGAGAGGTATGCCAGCTATCTGCTTGCCTACAGTTGAGCTGTGGCGCCCCCTTAACCAAATACATATACACACCTACTTCACTGCTCATCAATAATCCAGCATCACTTCTAGCACCGCTCACCTGCTCTCGTTCACTTTTAACTCAGCGCATTATGCGTGTAACACGCCAAGCATTCATTCAAAATCAACATGGAACTCTGAAAAGTACATAAAGGTGGCCAAGTCGAATAATGCCAACAGTCAGTCAGTAAGTCAGTCAGTCACGGCGTATGCCAGTCGTTTCTCCTGTATTTCAGTCGTTGCCCAATTTACTATTCGCTTTCTCATTCGTACGCTTCCTCTCTTCCAACCTTCTCAGCTATTACTTCACCTGCTCTACTGTCAGTCAATTATTTATGCTGTCAGTTCATCTTGCGCCCTTCATCATTCATCAATTCGTCAATTGGTGTGCCAATAAAAATAGTATTCACACACATACGCGCAAATACATCTACATATGTACATTATTTACACAAGCTCAACTCTTTGTTTTTACATTTACCCATTACAACTCAACTTCTTCTTCATTCTCCTCTTTCACTTCTATCTTGACTCTACACCAATTCCTTTATCAGCATTCTTCAGCACAGCCTTTTGCAAGTCAAATGATATGAAATGCAATTTTAATGCGTTATTTGCTCGCTTTGAATTTTACTGCATCAAAATTATATTAAAATGTTAACTAGGCCATACTGTCGGTAGTCGTACACTCTCGCTTGGGGTTTTGTTCTTTTTACTTAAATAGAAGGATTTAGTTTTTTTATGGCTACTGAATGAAAACAAAATATGAAAGTAGAATGAAAAAAAAAATTTATGAATAGAAATATGTAATCAGAATATTGCACAGCGAAAATATTAAAAATTCTGAAAAATTTAAGCGCGAGCTTTATCTTGACCAACTAAAAGAAGAGAAAATTATTCGAAAATGATATTGCTATAATTGAATTTTGTGAACGGCACTTACAGTCTTCAAGACAAACGGTTAGGTAAATGGAGAGCAGCATTAAAAAAACTTAGATAAAAGCAAAAAATTAGGTTACATACAAATACACAAATATAAAAAAAATATAAATTTTTTAATATGAAACAATTTCAGTGAAATTACAAAAAAATATATTAAAAAATTTATAATTTTGTATATAAAGATAATAAAATTTTTGAATAATTTGTTTTAAGGAAAAGTTGTTGACCAGCATTAATTCAACCAATTTCGGAGGTATTGTTTATCAATTCTTATTACTTTGTTTTTTAGATTAAAAAATAAATAAATAAACAAATTCGCCAGTTGAGCCAAACAAAAAAATAAAGAAAAAATTTGGCGAAAACAACCTTTTTTTTAATATGAAAAATTTCAGTAAAATTAAAAAAATATATTAAAAAAATTTATAATTCTGTATATACCTAAAGATAAAATTTTTGAATACAAAAATTTAATTTTTTTAAGGAAAAGTTGCTTACTAGTTTATCAATTCTTACTACTTTGTTTTTAGATAAAAAAATAAAAACAAATAAATAAATTCGCCAGTGGAGCCAAATAAAAAAATAAAGAAAACATTTCTAGAAAACAACCTTTGTTGTGGACATATTTTGTTGTGAGAGCAATAATCGAAAAAAATAAATAAAAATAGTTCGAAGTATACCGCTGCCAGCATTAATAAAGTTAAGTTGGAATCTGCTAATTTTGTAGGTCTACCCCAAATTTAAGCTAATCTTCACGCGCCAAGTAGGCTTTGCGATTATTTTCCAAAAACATTGAAATCGTATGAAATGTTTTTTTTCGAATGGAGTTAATTTGTGCAGAGAAAAGTTCGTTCGCCGCACTAAAATCCCTTTAGTAGGGCACCCGATTTAAGTTGACTCTACTTTGATCCACCCTCCTGCGGGAGATGGGACAAGCCACAGACGCCAGCACAAGCCAACAAGAAGTTGGGTGACATCTGGAATGTGTCATCAAAGGCGTCTCCTGACGGGAATAGCTTCCGTGAAGATGCTGAGGCCTGTGTTCAAGGCTTACACACAGAAGACTGGTGGATGTTCCGAATAAGCGAACTTATGGTGAAGAGTCTGTTTCGAAATTACCCCATCATTTTAATAATTCTGTCTGTACAAAATGTTCACCAATTTTTTTTTGCTCGGCATTGATCAATTTTCCGTTCGAATGGAATTACACCTCATTAACTGCATTATCAATCACTCATCATTAATGCCAACTTTTGGCACATTTCAACAATTTATTATTACATTAACACTTCATTGATCGTATTTTGTTTACATTTCAATTGTTGGTTTTTGCGCACATTCAAAATTTAATTCACTAATTGATACAGTGAATACATTTACAATTAAATAAACAAAAGTTCAGTGGAATTCCCATAGAAATTATGTACAAATTGGTTCAATTGGAATTACAGTGTATCGAACAAAAATTTTCAAAAATAACTACTCATACAAACTGAACTTAATATGTATATAGTATACTTATATGCGTGGAAAATACAACTTTTGAAATTTTGCTTGAAATTTTTTTTTTAAGCATGCTAGTGGCTTGCGTGGTTTTTCTGAAGAATTTAATGAATGGCTAGCAACTTGAATGACCACCACCACACTGAACTCTTCTTAGTTTAGAGATAGAATTGGATTTAATCAATAGTATAAAAGTGGTTATTTATACAAAATGTTTACAAATATTTTGAAAATCAAAAGCAAGGGTGCATTGAAAAATTAACAGTGAAAAAATTTTAACTTGAAAATTAACTGTATGCTTTTTATTTAAATTCCTTAATTCAAGGCTATTCATTTTTAATTTTCGAAACGGCTTTATTAAAGATTTCTAATTTCCCCTGATAGCCTCATTTCAAAGAAACCCCACACAGGGGTCTTTTTAATTTTAGTTTTAAAGTTTCTACCCTTAAACTCAAAAAAAAAGTTAAAATTTCAGTTCGACTACTATGTAAAGGTATTTAAAATTGAATCAAATATATGATATTTTTTTATTATTTTTCATATTTTGTCGATGAAACTGGGGAAGCTAAAAAAAAGAAAAATTGCATACAAATATGAAATTAAAATTTTCAATTCAAAAACTTAACGAAATCGTCTGCTAAAGTTTAAAATTTTATTAACATTTATTTTAGAAACTTCTTTTTAATTTAGAAGAGCCTAATACCAAAAACTTTAAAAAAATTTATTTTGATTAAAAAATTCAATTAAGCTTTAATTTAGGCCATTTTTAAAACTACACTTTTCTAAATTAAACGAGATTTTTTTAATACTTTCTTAATTTTTAATACAATTTAATTTTCGCCAAAAAATATATTTTGGCAAAGAAAAAATTAGTGAAAATATAAAAATTTAAATTAACTAAAATTTGGAAATTTAAGATATTTTTCAAATTGAAATTTAAAAATTGTAAATTTAAATTTTGTATACCAGAAATTCGAAAACAAGATATATCTTTTTAAATTGGAATAAAAATTAAATTTTTTTAATACTTAGTCTGGACCTTCTTTCCATTTAATATGTTTTAACTATTTCTCATTTTTTAATACGTATAATAAGAAAGTATTTCTGGCATATTTTCAAAAGTTCATAAAGTTATATATTCTCTATTTATTTTTTGATACCAGACACAGTTTTTATATTTTTCTTCTAATCCAATTTGAAATTTCAAAATTTTTATTATTAAAATTTTGTTTTCCGTTCTTAATTTGGAAACCTTTTAAAACAGAAACCCAAAAACAAAATTTGGTTTTATATTTGCTAAATATTTTTAATTTTTAATCCAAATTCTTTTCTAAGTAGTCCTGAAAAAAAAACTGAAAAAGTGTAAAGATGATTATAAAGTATATTTAGCATGTTTTCAGAAGTTTTAAAATTTTAACTCCAATTTGAAATTTTAAAAGCTTAAATAGAAAATTTGTATTTCCTTTTAATTTAGCAAAGTTTGAAAACAGAAACGCGAAAACAAAAAAAAAAAATTATTTTCATTTAAGCTAAAAAATTTAATTGTTCTATTAAAAATACTGTGAAGCAAAAATATAACTAGTTATTCTTAAAGTGAATTTTTTTAATTAAATACCTGTATTTTTTATTTATTTTTAGGTACATATTATGGGTTTTTAAATATTTCTTCTATATTGTAGCATTTTTTTTAGTTTTTTGATTCTCGAATCTTTAAAAGAAAGTCACTTCAATTTTGTGTTTCCCCTTTACCAGATTGGGATGAGAAAATGTGTTGCCACTTTGTAAAATCCTTTTCATAATATCATTTTTAAATTTTGTTTTGGGGTTTCCAAGAAAAGGGGTTTCTAAATTTTGATCTAGACATTATTTTCTATTCCCAAAGAGAGATTTAACATTTTTTTCTTACGTTTTCTAAATTACTAAAATCTTATTTTATCATCCATTTCATGTCATATCAGTTTTGAGTTTTAATTTTTTTTCTAATTCCTTCCATTTTTTAAACTTTGGAGCAATAAATTTCAAAAATTAAATAATGAGGCATATTCTGGATTTCGTACGAATCGAAAATTTGAAATTTTTTATTATTATGCTTGTTTTTCAATTTACCCCAAACAAAATTTTTGATATCTTAAAAATCCACTGATGCCAACCTTTTACCCAATTTGACACTTCAACACCTTAAAGTTGCTGGGCCAAAAATGTCTGTTCTTGCAACAACTACGAAAGGAAACATACCACAATTGCAGCAGCAACCACACCAACAAAGTGCTCGTATAACAATCACAAAAATGAATTATGATTGCGGTCGTTTGACACTGGCAGCAGCAATGAATGCACATACACGTGCACACGCATACTTACAAATTCGCTTACAAGTAGATAGCTTTAATGCCATGAAATGCCACAGTTGACCACACTACATGTGACACAGTGCGTATATGTTGCCTACGGAACGGGCTAGGCGCAGAGACTTATGTAGTACATTCATGGTCCCACACTACGACGATTCACACGTTACGTATACGCAGTGGAGTAAGAGACACACTTCATTGGCAGCTGAGTATTGTATGTATGTACATATGTACATATGTATGCTTGTATGAGTGGCACTAAAGTATGTGAAAATTTTGTGGCGATTTCGGGTAGCTGAAAGGCAAAGTCTGAATGCTGACAATGCTACACAGTTCAGGTGTAGTGGTATCAGGGTTGCCACTGACGAAAAAAAAAATACTTACAATTTATTTGAAAAAAATCTACCAAATCTGGAAAATATCTATCAATAACTCTTTTTTGGTTATTTGAATAAAAACTATGTTTTTGTTCTATTTTTTAGTTCTTTCAATAAAAATTAAAAAAAAAATTTGTATTAAAGAAATTTTTATGTAACTAATGTCATGGTATTTGAGATCATATTAACGGCAGTGATGAAACTAAACAAGGAAACTTCATTTGAGAAAACTTCAACTGGAGTTGTTATAGACAAATACAATTACTCAAAAACCGATTGGTATTTTTTTTTAATATTCACAATGTTTTTCAAGTAAAGTTTTTTTTTGTTTTGTTTGTATAAGGATATTGTTTGCGCTTTAACCAAACCCATAAAAATTAAGCATTCAACCTATATATGTAGATTTAGAAAAATTTCAAAAATTTTCCTCTAAATTTCGAACTTTTACTCTGAATTTTTAGTGCAGTTTTATAGCCCATGGCATATTAGTATAATCATCAATATGCAGCTAAAAATTCCTGTTAATTTCTTAACATTTTTTGCCGCCGGTCTTATGTGATTTTTTTTATTAAACAATACCCATTTATAAAAACTGGCGTTGAAATTTATAAAATAAAGATAACTTCGAAAAATAAAGCGGGAGCGAAAAGTTATATTTGTTTTTCAAAGACAATCGGCCTTATCATGAGTTTAATTTTCCCCGAATCGGTTCACTTTTCACTTCTGGTTTCCATATACAATTTATTATGGACGGATGACTCATTTTTGGGTAATTTTTTTCAGGTGAAACTCAGGCAGAATACTTTAAAAAAATCTACAAAAAATTAATAAAAATTTACCTCTTTACCAACCCAAATTTTTTCTACCAATTTTGGTGATAATTTAGCAAAGTGGTAACCCTGAGTGGTATAGAAATAGACATAGGAGAGAGCGTTCAGAGGCAGAGCGTATGGACGAACTACATAGTATAACAGAAATTAGCGTTGTATAAGGTGAAAAGAAGATGAATTCGCTTAGTGAAAGGTGTGCACGTTGAAACTCTGTGGCTGTTGTGGCTTTTGCGGTTGCAGTGCGTCAATTGTGGCATTGCTCGTATGACTGTTGGTTGCAGTTGCATAAAGGTGGAGGAAGTGATGCTGTGTGAGTGCGCACACAGGAGGGCCTGTGGTTGTACTAAATGCCAGCTGAGGTAGCAAATAGCCAAGCAACAGAGGTAGCAAAATAATTGCTAAGATTGGAATTTATGAGGTTCAGAAATTGAATTGAGATGGATGCTGTCAAATTAATTTAGGTATTTTAATATATTATCGAAAATAATTTATTTGGTTTATTATATAAAGAATTTTATGTTTTGTGAGCCAATAATAATAATTTTTTTATATTTTTTTCATGTTAATTTATGATGAAAATTTTACTCACCTTCGGAACACCGCCCGCTCTTATATCGCTTACTTGACACAACTCGATGACGTCTCCTTCCTGAACAGGTGCGTATAATTTTTATAAAGAATTGAAAAGTGAAAAAATGGAAAATTAGTGAACAACATAAATACTATGTATGTACCTATTAGAGATGCGCGATTCATAGATTAAATATTTTTTTAATTAATCACAATCCTGAATAATAAAAAATGTGATCAGATCAGATTCTGATTAATCAGTTCCTGAGTAGTTGCTGTTTACTTATAAAAAGTGAGTTGACATTTTTTTCAATTTCCTACGAGTTTGCTGACAAAGCCAATGAGCATTTTTTATACTATAGTACAATATTTTTCTTATAGACGAAAATAAATATAATGCCAAATAAGCCCCTTACTACGTTGCTCCTCGAAATGGAAAAATACCAATTTACATGTGCGTATAATTATTTTATTCTTTTTTTTTAAATAAAACTAAATATGGCAGCAATTATTCAGGTTTCTGACTAATAAAATTATTTAGATTTTAATCAATCGCAATGTAATTAATCAGAAAATCAGTCACTTCGATTAATCGAAAATTATTATTATTTGGTTACTTAATTAATCAGTTTTCGATTAATTAAATAATCGCACATCCCTAGTACATATGCTATATAAATTCGATATTGCATGCTTTTTAAACAAAAATTATTGTGCTCATAAAAAATAGTAACTCGTAACTTTTTTATCTTCTTTTCCCTTTAGTAGTTTCAGCTATTTTGGTTTCTTGTTAAAATATTTTATTTTAATATTTTCCAAAATTTCAAAATTTTAAATTAAAAAAAATGTAAATTTTATTGTTCGGATTTTGAAAGAAAATTTCACCTCCAATTTGGTGTTAATGTGCGTTGTTCTTTTTTTCCAAATATTTTGGAAAATTTTCTCGAATAACTATTTCTTTACTATTACAAATCTAAAATCTCAAAATTTAGCTCATTTGGCTCTTTGCTTTTAAATATTGATTTTTTTTCTTATTTTTTTGCTCCAAATATTAAAATTTAGGTAAAATATTCTACATAAAACTACTCACCCTTCCATCGCTCTTCCAATACAAAAAGAATCCATATTCATCAACTTTGAACAAAGCATCCTTTTCAAAGTCATTTTCCTTGGTTTCCTTTTCATTCTCAAACCAGCGATCGAAAACGCAACCGGTGGTTAGTTCCTCCGGCACGGGAATAATCCAATCAAATTCGTACTTCTTTGTCATTTTGAATGGCTGCCGTTTTAGCGCTCAACCAGCAAGAACTAAAATTGCTTCTATTTATTTACAAATAAAGTACACTGCGCACTTATTTATAAAATTTTTCTAAACGAAAAGCTAGTGAGCATGCGAGTTAGTGTATTTGTAGCTGTCTCACTGGCACAGCCTTTATTTGGCAAGCAGTGAAACAGGAAACTAGTTCCTGCTCTCGGCTGTTGTGACTAGATGAGCATTTTGTGTGTAGGTAGTAACTCTTGACCTCTGAGATTTAGATTTTGTTTCCCTCACTTGCCACTGAGTAGTTTGCATTTACATTTTTGTACTGTAAGAATTTTCGCACCAAAACTTTATATTGGTGGCTTTTTTCTCTTGAGCCTGCTATCGCTTGTGGTTGGGGTATGGAATGACTGAGATCCTTCGTACAAATCTGCAAGTACATAGATGAATAAAATTGTATATTTAGTAGAAATACCTTGCATATTTTTGATCGTTTGCTTTTGAAGTTTGGTTAAATATTTGCAGGGTTTTTAAAGTTAATTTTTTTTGCTATGTTTTTTTTGAAAATACGGCTCATTTAAATCAAACTTTAAATTTTTATACAGACCTTAGAAAAATGCAACAAATATTAAACTTTTTGATTTATGTAGTCTGATGAAGTGCTAGTTTTAAGCGGCTAAAAATTGCGTTGATTTGTAATGTTTTTGAAAACAAATGCAAAAGCTGTCACAAAAAAAAAAAAGATTAAACATTTACATCATTTTTTAGCCGGTTGAGACTTACACTTCGTGAGACTAAAACTGTATGGGCTATAAAACTGCGTACCCAAAAGTTTTCTAAAAAGACAGATTAAGAAGCTAATATTTGGGGTATAAAAATGCATACCTAGATCGAAAAATTCATATTTAAAGATTGAAAAATTGTAGAATTTTTCTAAGATGTGTATACAAATTTAAATTTTGATTTATATGGTTCTTATAAAAAAATTTTATCTTAAAAAACCTTGCAAATATTTAACAAAAACCAACATGTACTCAGTTTAAGTTAAAAACTTTTTTTTTTAATTTTTAGAAAGTTTTTATTTAGAAATATTGTGGATTGTGGTTCTCCTTTTTCTTAATCGGCCCTGTAAACGCCTAAACGATTCAGTCCAACTTCAATAAAGCACATGGTTGTCACTTATAAATTAATTAATTTCATTTAATAATTTTGATATAGTTGCAACTAAAAAATATTTTAATTATGAGAATTTAATAAATTATTTGTAACTGCATAGCTCAACAAATTTTTATCGGGTAATCACCTTAATTTAAGTCGAAAAGAAAATTTTTTAAAAAAGCTTTTTAAGAGTGTTGCCAGCCATTTATTAAATTGAGATTAGTTAAATTTGTGAAAAATTTAAAATTTTCAATCCTGTGTGTAAACAAAATAAAAATAAATTTTTGAATATTGCGTATGACATTTTTTTTAGAAAAGAATTTTGGAGTTTTAAGGTCTTTTCACATTTATTCGGTACTTTTTTAAAATCTCTAAGTTTCAGCGGTTTTTTCAAGAAATCTTGAGTTTTCGCATCTCTTTCTCATACGTTTTGATTTATTTTTCAATATTTTTCGGATTTAGTCAGGGTTCGGAACTTGCAGTTTCCGCGGATAAGAAACAATTGGAGTTTTTTGGGAACTTTACCAAATTTTTTGAACATTCCGAATTGGTTTGGCGTTTGATTTTTCGGGGAGTTTTGAAAACTTTCAAGTTCAAAGGTACATTTAAATCTTAACTTTTATGAACTTTCGTTCCCTTTTCGGAATTTTTCCGATTTTTTAAGAATGTTTCCGAATTTGATGTGATATTTTTCGAAACAATTTCAGAATTTCTTCGGGATACTTAAAGCGCTTTTCGTGGTTTTTCAGATTTATTCGGGAATTTTTTGAAAAACTCTAAGTTTTAACGGATTTCTTACGAAATACCGAACTTTCGGATGCTTTCAAAATTTTTCGGCGGTTTTCTTAGTTTCTTAGAGATTTTTTTAGGGTTACTCAAAATTTTTCGGAACTTGCAGGTTCAGCTGATTACGAAACTTTTTACATTATTTTGGCGTTATTCTGGGCTTTTTGAAATTTTCCATGTTCAAATGTATAACTAAATCTTAACTTTTATGAACTTTTTTAGCGTTTTCCGGGTTTTTCTTAACTTTTTAAGATCTTCCTGGTTCATCGCATTCAGGAGCTTTGGGGATGTTCGGGATTTTACCAAATTTTGCGGACCTTTCGACCTGTTTTGGCGTTGTTTGGGATTTTTTTCGGGGCTTTTTGAAAATTTTTAAGTTCAAAGGTACAATTAAATCTTAATTTTTATGAATACCTAAAAATAAAAACTATGGCTTAGTTTTTGTCTAAAAACAACAGTCCAATTTTATCTTTTATTTCTTGCTTAAAAAATGAAAGCCAAAGCGGGAAGGTTTACTAAATGTTTTGAATAAAAAAAAAAATGTAGGGCTTGGTAGAGTCTCTGAAGCTCAAAGCTTTAGTGTGCATTTAATCAATAAAATAACCGATATATTGGTAGCCCCAATACCAGATACATGATGTAAGTATCACCATAAGTGTTCTAAATTTTCAACCAGCTTTTCAAAGCTCTGGCTTTTGCTGCCTTAAGCTGCCTTTACATTAGGCGATTTTCTAGGCGATTCAACATTGCTCTGGAAAAATCGCTCGTGTAAATAGTGATTCAAAAATCGCTCGACTCAAAGTAGAGAGCAAGTAAACTTTTGCATGCTTCAGACTCATTTATGCTTCCGCTGTTAAGATGAGAGCATAATTTTGAGCTGATCGGTTAGGCGAGTGACGCTACTTGTGTGCCTTGAAGCGCAAGATAGGATAAGACTTTAAAAAAAGTGGGAAAGAAATTTAAAATTATACGAAACTAAACAATTCTCAGTTAAAATAAGACTCACTTAAAGTTTACAATTTGTATAAGCTTGCTGAGAATTGCTGAAAAGTATGTAAAGCGAACGAAAGAATCATAAATAGCACAAGTACTGCTCTTTTGAGTATACATATTTTTTTGCGTACGTAATATGAGCCAAAAGCTTCAAATTTAAAATTTATAAAAGAATGCTCAGGAAGGAGGGTAATTTCATTTTCATAATTCATGAACTGAGCTTTTTGAAAGAGATTAACTCATACTTTCTTACAACATACATACACAAAAACACAATACATACACACATTCGCTGCAACTCTAATAAAACAACAAATTCGATTAGATTGCCCGTCGCTCCGTTACTGAATGAGGCATTCTCTTTTGCCTTTGTTATTGTGCAATAACTGTTGGATACGATTTTTTGGCGAAAATCTTTTTATACTTCAGCTTCGTCTAAGAAAATTATATCTGCTTGATCTATACATCTCCTGCTTCCCTTTTGGGCCTACTTGGAGGTGTCTGGGCTCGTTATTGGCTCTATCTCTATTAGATTGATAGCTTAAGATACTTATACATACTTGAGTGGTTAGGCGCTTTGTAGATACATATGTACGTATGTATATTATATCCTGCAGGCGCCTAGAAATATGCTTTGTACAGCGCCTTCATGCTGTGTTTTAGGAATGCCTGATTTTACGTTTTGTGTTGCCTTGTTTGGTATTCAAGTATATGGGTCATTAACTTTTAGACGCACTGTCGTATCGATAAAAGGAAATATTTAATTTTTCGGCGGCGTAGGTAGAGGTGGGCGTACGAATGACTGGGGAGATTTATGCTTTTGCTTAACATGATTGGGTTGAGGTGGGCTGTGACATAAATCAGTATTGACGTTACAGTGAAATTTAAGAGAAATCAAGTGCGCGAAAGTTATTTTGTTGATTTTGATTAATGAATTAATTTATTGCCTACTTTTTGGGGTAAATTTTTTTAAATACACATAAAATTCAACTTAAAGTATACAAAGTACAAAGAATTTTTTGCAGAAGAATTTTTTTTTGTTTGCCAAAAATTTTCCCTCTTGAGATCAAAATAAATAATCTACTTTCGCAAAGCTACAATGTTTCGCAAATATTTCGCCTACTTTATTTACATACGTATGTAGAGTCCAATTGAAATACCAGCACTTGAGTTGTATTAAAAACTGAAGTATGTGTGCAAACACCTAAAAGTATGCTACATCAGATTAGTAGTTTACTAAATCCCATGCGTATGCAAAACTAACAAAGGATTTTGTGATTTGTACTCGAGTGCCTTAGCAAGTGAATGAAGAGAATTGGCAAAAAGAGATTGCAAAAGATTGTAGAAGTGCAGAAACGAGAAACGAGTTCAGAAATATTTTAACACAAAAAGTCTATTGCTTTATGTGCTTATGTGCGCCTGAAAACTTGCTTATTTTTTGACTTAAACAAATATGAAATCTTCTAAAAAAATCTCTTTCGAGCGCATCACTGAAGCGTTCAAGCGTAAACACGAGAAACGCATTTTGGCCACTTGTGTCAATTGTCATCAATAATGTTTGTTGCTTTTATTACACAGCCAGTGGCTGTTGTACGTATTTCTTTCGCTATTGCCCATAACTTAATATCCTTGTTGTGTGCCGAAAGTATGTAGCAGTAAACGAAAGTCATAGCTAGAAAATAATGTTAGTTTTGATAGATTTTCTATTTGCTTATTTATTTTCGCCCTCCACAACGTCTTACGCCGGGCAATTTGGTCGTCATTTCATTTCAGTTGCCTCTTTCTATAGCTTTATTTTTACATAAAGCAAGTTTGGTCCATTGCATGTTGTGTGCGTGTGTGTGTGTGTTTGTGGATTGTTGCCTACTTTTAGGTGCTTATGACGTCAATTTTGATGATATTATGATTCAGACAGCGGAAAATAAATTGTCAACGAAGTTGTGGAGATAAATTTGGAGGATGCATAAAATACAAATAAAGGAGGTGTTCGCTTGAATGTCGATAGTAAATTTTAGCAGAAACGTTGCATGCTTTAAGGTGCTGTGGGCATATACGACTTTGTAAACGATTTGAAAAGGAAAGTAGCCATTTTATTCTAGATAAAGCTTCCTTAAATTTTCTTAGTGCGCTTCAAATGATGTGTATTGAGTATTTTTATTGTGTATTTTTCATTTATCGAAACTTTTATCGAACTCTTCGGGATTATTTGAAGGATCTTCGAAATTTTTAGAGCACTTTCTGCTTTTGGGCGGTTTTCGGCAACTTGCTGACTGGCATGCTTCGCTATTTTCGACCCCTTTCCCGGATTTTTCGTTAGTTGTTAGCTTTCTGTAAAGGTTTTTCAGAATCTTTTGCTACTTCTCCATGCTTTTTTCGAACTCTTCTGCATTGATTAATGGCTTTTCGGGGGACTTGCGACTCTTTTTGTTTTTTTTTTCCAATTACATATTTAAATTTAAAGCCAGTAAAGTGAGTAATTTCTTCCAGGTTTAACTTTAGGGCCAGTAATTAAGTCCTACGTAAATAAAATTCTTTTCAAAATCAACCAGTTATAAGAAAAGCCAATTTTTTACAGATTAGCTACGAGATTATAAACCAAACCGTTGCTAAGAAGAAAAATAAGTGAAAAAGTGATTTTTAAGAATTTGGGGTATCGGTATTTTTAATCGTTACTGTTGATGGTTACCGTTATCGTTTGTACTTTAACGTTATAGTAGTTGTATTGTTATAGTAGTAAAATTCGTTACTTAAAGTTAAGTTGGAAAAGGATACCGCTGAGTCTAAACAATTTTTGGAAGCCAATTTTGAAAAAAAAATTTGGCCGAACGATCTCGATTGGAAGGAAAGCAATTTCGATTTTTTTTGTGAACGCAGGCTTCGCCTGTTAAAATTTGTATCATATATTTGGGGCATATACAGTCAGATATTAAAGTATGTTATATCGGAGTTTTTGTTTCGAGGAGACAATTTTGTTGGTCCAAAATTTATTAACCTCAAGTACTCTGTTCTAGTATGTACCCACCAGAAGTAAGTTCTTATCAGCCTATCGTACCACCCTAATACCAGTAAATTACAGCTCCCTAAAAATTATTAAACTTTTGTTAAGGAAGTATATTGATTGTTCCAGTAGAACTATTTACAAATTTTCTCGGAAAAAAACTTGTTTTGTCTTTAAGGTGGTAGGCTTTAATACATTCATATATTCGTATACGTTTTCTTACACCGTTACTTTCGCTTTGACCAAAACTGATAGTTCACTTCAAACATTCTGCATTTCATGCCTAACCCCCTTTGTATCTCCTTCTGCTTCGGCACCCCAGCTTCTCGGCAAATTATTGACCCCCATAAATTTCCATTAAATCATCTTCAGTCATCCCATTTTCTTATCAATTTCTATTGTATTTGAAAGCATGCGGACATGCGTGTAAGCGATGTCAACAACAATAACACAAATATGTTTACGTACGTTTGTATGTGCTAGCGATGCCAAAATATGCGGAAAATTGTGATCCCGGTATTTCGGGATATTTTTTAAGTAATCCCGGGACACACATTGAGGCGTACATTTTATGAATATGGGTAAATATTCAATATCTGAAAGCATTTCAATATACCATGAAATAAAACTATTTAAAATTTGCGATAAACTGATTGTAAAATTCACATATTTATTAATACAGCCAAATCTTGATGTAATACATTTTTTTTGTTTATAAAGTATTTAAGAAACCATGAGATTGAGGAACGCATACATTACAAATAACAATGTAAATACCAGGTAAAATATTTGATTAATAAAAAAAACCTTAAACAAAAATGTATAAAAAAAAAAAAATTATCTAAATATGTTTATTCTACTCCATAAAGAAATGTCGAATGGCAATTTTTTGCAATTTTTTCGCAATTTACTCGAAATTTGTTAGGGTATACAAATCAAACGGACCTCAGAATTCTTTTACCAGCACGTCGGATAAATTGTAAGTTTTTCGATTTGAGGAAGTTTGAGAAGATTGATTTTAAAAGTTATGTAACTTTTGCTTAAAACTTTATGTTTCATTAACATTAGCGATGCTATGAGTACACTAATTTAAATCTTCTTCAAAAAAGGCTCAGGCTGCAATTTAAAAGTATAGTTTCAATATTTTTTTTTATTGTAGTCAAAACGGCATTTTACAAAAATCATACTTCAAATTCACAAACAAATTCTTACTATCAATTCGATGTTTTAAATTTTTCGGGACCTCAAAAACACCGGGATCCCGGCATTGGCATATATGTACTAAACAAAATGTATATTTAATATGTCGGATTAGGGTAATGCATACACAGCTATACATGCATATTTAATGAACAATTGAATACATGTAAATGTGCGTAAAAGCAGTGCTATCTATATAAGAATGTTATCAAATGTATTTCCCTTCCCATGATGCATTCAATTCGTACGCGTCTAATCAACATACAATACAAAGCAAACCAACTATCTCTCTGTCTAGTTAGTCATTCACAGATACTTACAATGAAACTTATTTTACTGATTATAATTATGCAATAATAGTTTGCATTGTATACACAAAGTTATCAACTTGCTTATACACATACGAATGTATGTATGCATGTCTAGATACATACATATCTGCATGAATATTACCACATTTGAATTTATTCTCTCTGCGAACAATGGCAGTGAAGTGAGTTTTTTATTTCACTGTTGTATACTTACTTAATCAAATATGAATAGCTTAGCTCAGTCGCAAATTAGTAAATAGTAATGAAGTGGACGCTTAGCGGTTTCCTAATGGAACGAAAATGATCGCAAGTAGGCCACTATTGTATTTTGAAATATTCGTAGTTATTAGAAAATATACTCCGCGTATACTCCTACGAGCACGTTAAGACTCATAAAATTGCTACTAATGGGTTTAGTGGACTGATGCTGATCAACTAGTATATACTATATCGGGCCGGACACATGATAGTCAGCAGAACTAGGTTCTGGGTAAAAAGGATGTATCAGGCTACATCACGATGCGCAGATCAGAAAACGTCAAACTTAGACGGAAGATACGCTTTCAGTATACTACACGTTTTATGTAAGCCATCAGTTAACATCAAAATTGGTGGATGGAATACCTTTAAAAACTGAACACTTTTGGTCTGACCAATCCAGTTTGCGATCTCTGGGGTTCGGGACACATTTTTATTGAAGAAAATGAGATACCCGATAAACTTGCAGAGAAGGTAGCAATAGTCCTTTTCATCGATCCAGAGTACTGCTGTGACATAGGAAAGGAGAAACTCTTTACCTTGGCGAAACAATAGGAAGAAATTCACGTACCCTTTTCAAGTTGCTCAAACAAGTCAGAAAATAATTGCTAATTTTTTCATTCAACATTAAATATATAACTGAATTGTTTATTTAAAATTTTTTTGACTTTCTTACAACTTTAACAGTGTTAATCATAAAATAAGCAAGATTTTTGTACTTAATCATTTTTTAGTTTAAATAATTTGCGGATTACTATTTTTCAATAATTTGGTTATATAAAGTTTATAGCACTGAACTGAAAGTGTAATATGTACTAATATTTGAGTGATATGTTTCAGAACCAAAATTTTTAATGATCTGAATTTTCAAAAATTACTTACTAAAAAGTTTTAGAATACCTTTTTTAAGCTTCAAAATTTTGAAAACAGTTTTCATAAATTTTGGACTTTTTTTATTTTACGCTTTAAACGAGAATTTTCAATGACTTTTGAATCCAATTTTTCGCTGTTTTTTAATTTTATGATATAGAACCAAATTTTTATTAGCTTTTTGGTATTAAAGTTTTGGAGGATAAATTTTTTTAGAAAGTTTTTAAAAAATAGTTTTAGTATAGTTTATTTTATTTATAGTACTTAAGTTAAAGGGAGTTTTAGAACTAATTTGTTTATTTCACTTTTAGTATACATATCCAAAGATCTGTTAGTACTTATTTTATAAAAAATTGTTTTAGAACAGAACTTTTAGGAATTTGTTTTTGGCACAAAATTTTTAAAAACATTTTACTTGTTCTTGTTTGGCATTGTAACCGAGTAAGAGATTTTGGTCGAGTCCAAAAAAGCACAGCAGTAACTGCTAAGTAAGTTTAGGATACTAAAATTTTGATAGCAAAAATTCATCTCGTTAAGAAAGTTTCTTAAAATGTAACTTTAATCACTAGTTGTAGAACTAGATCTTCAAAAATTAATATCTAATACGTAAGTTAAAAATAAATTTTAGTAAAATTTTTTACATAATTTTTAGTACTAAATTTCTTAGAGAGCGTTTAGTACTAAATTTTGGAAAATTTGTTTCGTACAAATCTTATTACATTAGAAAAGGGTATATTTTAAACTTCATAAATTGTTTGCTGGGACAATTTAAGAATTTTTGATTGTGTGTTTAGGTTAATAAAACTAAATTTTTTTTATAAACTTTTATTTTTACTTTACATAGTATGTACATTAGAGTGATCCACAAAAAAAATTTTCCTAAATAGAGGTGCTGGAACCAAACTTTACGTTTCTAACAATTGGTTAAGCAACCTAAGACTATTTCAAATTTAAATTAGCTCAAGAAATATTACCAGCTGCAGTTGTCATGGCAACACTAGATTATTATAAATATCATAAATATTTTTGTCAGTTTCAAGGAGATTCAGTAGCGCACTCTGTATTGGTTACAGTAGAAAATTGAAAGTTGGTATAGATATTACAAATACCAAGAAAAAGGGGGTGCCCGTTTTCTACGATGACATATTTTCCCGTCCATTACTTTTTGAGCTTTTAGTATAAATATTTTAAAACAAAACAAAAAAATAAATAGAAATAATTTTAACGATTTTATTTAATTTAAAATTGAGTACTAACTTTTAGAATGCATTTTGCCACACTTAAAAATTGTTTATTTAAATTATACTAATAAAAATATTTTTGCACTTAGCTTTTAGGAACATTTTAAAGTGTTTCTTAAGCTTTTTTATTTAATCTATTCTTATTTAATTTATTTAATACTAAAATTTATTTTTTAATCTAAAAAATATTTCATATATTTAAGTGCTAAAATTAAATTTTATAATCTAAAAAAACCTTCCATATATGTATTTTAGTACTTTTTAACCGACTTCCAAAAAAGGCGGAGGTTATCAGTTCGTCGGAATATTTTATTTTTTTTTATTTTTTATGTATCTTACCGCATAACCGATTTCGATAATTCTTTTTGCATCGGAAAGGTAGTGTCTAAGAAATGGTCCCATACCAATCTGGTTTAGATCCGATCATTGAATTATGAAATATATATATAGTATGTTTTTTTATATGAGACTTGAAGTCGGTTTTGTTTTTTTTTCTTAAAAATTACTTGTTTGCACATAAATTTGATTTGCGATTTGTCAGTAGTAAAATAAAACTAACAAATTTGTTCCAAAAAAGTTAAAAAAAAATTGGGACCGCTATACAAACTTGATAAATTTTAGCATAAAAGGCCACTCCCTGCCTAATTTGCACAAATTTAGCCGCAAAGGTAAACAAATACCCGCTTTTGTGTCTGCAATGTCCGCTTTGTATTACAGGCTTACTTTAATTTTTCGATTTTGCATTGCATACTTTTTGCGCTAATGCAATTGAATTGCTGTATTTGATCTTTTGAACCTTGCTATTGCATTTTGAATGCAACCACATTGGTGGGCCAGAGAATATATGTAAGTGCAACGCTGGTAGAAATATTTTTACCTGGCCTTCTGGGAGCTGTTGGCGTATTAGTATAGTACTCCCTTGCTCTCTCACTGTCTCACCATCCACCTTACAACCGCTTTGTTAAAGCCTTCATTGTTGACACTATTCGTTTAACATTGACCATTCGCTGTAGAATAGTAGGTGTTGCCATCTCCGTGACGTTGCAGGCGGCCAGTGTGTGCGTAAGCTGTTGCAACAGGTCAGGTGCACTAGCGCTACACCATCAGCATCCATACACACTGTGTTCAGCAAACCCCAATGTCACCTGTTGTGGTCTATTTATTGACCTTTGTGACTCGTGGGTCTTTCGTTGCACACTTTCATTCGATGTTTTGTTGTTACTATTGCGCTTACCGCTGTGTTTTTTCCCTTTTGTTTGCTTTCACGCACAATGCTGCACATTTAAAATGCCATCAATGCAATTTGCCACTGCTGAATTAATCAATTAAATACGCATTCGCATACAGAGGCTCGGCAGCCTAAAGGTCGATTGGTTTTAGCCATCCGGTCAATATACGCACCTATACATATTTGTATGTATGTGCAGTTCATTGTTGCATATGCGGGCTTTAAATCAACCGAATATTTCAAGCGTATGAGCGGCTTTTGTCCTTACATATTTGTTTGATGCATAACAGTATTGTTTTGCTGCACAATGGCTGCGGCATTGCATACTATTAGGCTTTGTGTATTACATGCTGGCATAAACAAATAAAAAATTAAAAAAAATTATATGCCATATGTGGGACATTTTAAGCTCTTTAGCGTGGTTTTAAAATTGTACTCGGTTGAGTGGGTATTCAAAAAATCTTGGTATACTTTTAGGCGCATATTTCTCGGTAATTACATATATGGAAATTTTAAATTATTTTACAGTTTGGGTAAAGACTAGCTGTGGTCTTAATTAATTTTTATTTCAAAACTTAGTAATGCATAGCCGTTCGCATGTTGTTCTAAACAATTTATGTTTTTAAAATGATGTTTTCCCTCTTTATGAAATCACAAAATAAATTGCAGATTTTTTAGGCATAGCTTACAGTTTTAACGCTTTCAAAAGTTTAGTAGTGCATACTTTTAGGATGAGAAATATTACAATTCTCAATATTTTCTAATCAACTCAAGGCACCTGAAAAGTTTGCGCTTCAAAATTTAGTACTTCTTTGCGTGATTTTTTCATAACATTTTACCAAAACCAATGGTAGTAAAAACCCGTTGCATACTTGTTTGCTAAACGTAGAATTTTTGCTGTCAAATCGATTAGAAATAATCTGGTATGTTATTTTTTCTTCGGACTTTTTAATAGTTTTTTTTCGATTTTCGTTCCGAAATAATTACCTACATTTTCGATGAAGTGAATCACGCGTATGTAATTTAAGGCATATTTCTAACATTAAAATACTTCTTCCAATTATTGCATAATTTTAGGCAGAAATTTTAAATCATTTTATATCAGTTTTTTCTTTTAGTTTTTTCACAAAGATAGTTATTAAAAACAAGCATTGAAATTGAAAACTTAAAAATCGAAGCAAGCATTGTTTTAGCTGAACTAACGCAAAACAATGCGTGTAATAAACAGCACTCAGACTATATGACGTCCTTTGTTTGTTTCGGGGTTCCCTTTAAACCCTTTTGAATATACACTGCCTACGAATCGATGGAAGCAGATTGCTGAGAGTTCGTCTCTTATCACATCACTGCCAAAAGCGTCAAACTTATTCCTTGCCCACATACGCGTGCAATTTTACTTGAGTTACGTCACAGGACGGCGACCACGAAACGTTCGATCCCATAGACGAGGTTTTCGCTGGTTAGAATATCACTGAAAGCATGGCAGAACTGGCGCTATCTCCGCTACCCCTCGCTTCGTCGCAAAACCCGATTGAAAGTAGAGTAATCGTAGCGAAAGATAGAAAAGTAGAATCGGTCTTCTCCGTACATACTCCGGCTATGCTCGCACTCGCGGTAGTACCGTTAACAAGATTTCGAGTAAAAATTGTTAGGTTTCGAGAAAAAATGTTGGCAGGCTGTAAAGGCGACCAGGTTTCATCCTTTGCTCATCCCAGCTGCATAATTGTGTGCTTCTTTATTCCACAAGGAGCAATTGGCTTCTGTGGATGTAACGTGGACCCTTTGAAAGAAGTAATAAGAGGACTGTCAATGAGTATTTCTCCTATCTGTGCTTCGCCAGCACCTTCTGCTTCTCATCCCTCCTCTTCTGGAAAAGTAAAGCCAGACTTGCAGCATCACTAGGCAGTCGTTGGTAGATAACTGCTGTCGTCAGACTCGGACGGAGGAACACAACAACCCTACTCTCCATCAACATAAGCTCGTTCGTTGGAGACGTGTGTGATGTTTGGGCTCTCCAGAACCTCTGGCCCTGCTGTAAGTGCGACAGGATTTCCTCCTGGAGCATAATTTCTAAATTCATATATTTGGCCAAATGCCACAGTGGTTGGTGTTTCAGAGGGCATACTTCCCATAATTCTTCTAATTCCGTAGCTTCACTAATGTCATTCGTGTCACGTGGATTTTAGTCGCCTTTTACGGCAAGTATGTCTTACTGCGGGTATTGGCTAAACTACTTGTTCCCAATGGATCTATATGTATTATCTAATAAATAAAACATATGTTTGTTTCAATTGTCATTTTCGGACCAAGTACGTAAATACATAACCCACTTTCAGACATCAAAATAAAGCGCAGCATAATTTTAGGATTTTTTTTTTTAATGAGCATAGCACTACTTTTGGGGTGCGTTCAAGTGAAATTCTCACATATTTTCTATTAATCTCTGCTTACTTGGAAGAATTTATAAAAACCGAAGATAGTAGAAAAACTATTGCATATTTTTAGGTGAAAATTAAAGTTCTTGCGCTGAAATTTGATTTTTATATTTAAATTACAATTTTAAATGATTTTCAAGTTGAGTTCTTTCAGCAAACAACTAAAAAAAGTGTTGTAGTTGCACGTAATCAACGCAATAAAAACTTTCTGGCATATTTTTAGGCGCACATGAATTTTTTCGTTATTGCTGCTTTTACATAACGATAATCCGCTTAATATTTCGTTTCAAACTTTTTCAGAAGTGCATTTTGTAAAAGCGCATTAAAGAATTTGAGCAGAAATGCTATGATTGCATACTTTTAGGTGCAACATATTTTTTATGAATTTATAGAACATAAGCAGATTTGCGAAAATACCAAAAATACCGAAAGGATTTTTCAACAAGCAAAAGCTTTTTTAAGCAGAAAACTATTAAAAAGTAAAACAAATGTGCAACATACTTTTGGGCGCGTATTGTTTTTACTTCTGCCTTTTGAAACAAAGAAAAACAAAATACGAGGAAAGGAACTTAATAAAAAAAAAGTTTTATATTGAAAAACCTACACTTTTACAAAAGTCGCACACAATTCCTTACTCACAAAATTTTAAAGCTTACTTCTACGCGCACGCACATAAAACTTACATGCTGTCGATCTTTTAACGTTTCAATTCTAGTGCGTATTTCTGTCAGCGAAAACTTTTTAATTTACACTTTTTATAAGTTACACTTTTTAGTCTCCACAACTCAGCCGTATGCGCCAACTCTCTCTGACAACTTTTTGCGTTTCACTTTAGCACCAACCAGCAAGTTTAAATGGACTACATACTTTTAGGCTCGTTGACTTGTTGTCTTTACCCCAATCACGTTTCGTGTAACTTTTTTATTATAAATATTAATTTTTTGCAGTAGTTGAATACTAAACGACAGCCGTCGTTGCCATACATACACACATACATATTTATTTAGTTGGCTTTTCACTACCCAGGCACCACAGCCTGTTGCTTCTGTTCGATTTTACGCCTCAAATATATTCTTAATACCAAACTTTTTATTTTGTCTTCTTCTTCTTCGTCTTCCTTCATTTTGCTTCACATTTTCTATTCATTCACTTGCGTATGGACATACATAAATATGTATCGTGCAATATTGGCATTCAAATGAAGTTGCGCTGTGGCAAATTATATGCGCACAGGTTTGATTAAGTTTCGCATAAGTTTTATTACACTGCTGGCTGCATGGCAACCCTATTATGTGTAAGCAATGCCTTCGTCGAAGTGCTACAAACTTAAAGTCGTTAGGCCGAAGTGTGATTGTGTGCCAACTAACTATGCGATGTGAGCTAGATTGATTGAGGTCGCTCGGGCGGCAAAAGCACGGCATGAACTACGAAAGTGTCGCTGTGAAAGTTTAATCGATTTGCTGGTAATGCTGATGATGATTTCCGGGAAATTTAAAGTGAAATCTGCCAAGGAAGTATGCATAATGTGATTTAAATAGGTAGGCAATATTGTTATCAATTCTTTTTATTCGTATTTAATTCTACAACCGATACAAAAAAATTTTGTCAATTGCCTCTTTTGGTTGCAAAATTTTGCCAGTTATTCAGGGGAAGCTGTTTGCAGTTGGTCCTCTATTGTTATTTATTACTTTCCTTACTTTATTTTGCTATTGAGGGAATTTCCGAACGCAAATTTTTATATGTGGCAACGCTTGAATTTTTTTTCCAGACGAGGGTGTTTTTAAAAGATTTGTTAAGACTCTCATATTCAAGAACTTTCAGATTTTTCCTCAATATAATTTTTTCAGAGGTGGCAACCCCATCAACATTTTTACTGTGGAAGAAAGTGTTTTTTAGCCTTTCCTTTCTTACCCCCCATGTAAAAAATTTCGAGTTTACTTAAAGTTTTTCATAGCTGGCAGCCTTATATAAAAATATTAACTGTAATTTATTGCATAATTTTATTTGAACTGAGTAAGTTATCTGACTCGCGTTGCTTTTTTCTTTATTGAAAAAAGCTGAAAAAAAAATTTTTAAGTGGCAACACTATTAAAATTGTTTTTTTGAAAGAAAGTGATTTTCAAAGGCTTTGCCAAGACTCTCATAATGAAGTACTTTAAGATTTTCTCTTATTGCACAATATTATCTGAAATGAAACTAATACCCGACTAGAGTTGCTTTATCTCTCTCTTGAAAAATTTTTCTAAAATAATTTTCTAAGTCGCAACTCTTACAATTTTTTTTCGGCACAAAAACATTTTTAAAAGCTTTGCTTAGACTCCCATGGTGTAGTAGTGTTAGATTTTCCCTTAATTTCTTATAGTTGGCAACCCTTTTGAAAAATATTCTCTTATATTTTATATCGTAATTTTATCTGAAATGAGACTTGTTGCCTTCCTTTGCTGTTCAAAAATGTGATAAAATATTAATTTGATGTGCCAACCCCTTTAATATAAGTGGATAATTATACAAAACCAAAATTCAAGACAAGAATTTTTTAACCAGTTTTTGTTATACATGTATGTACATACAGTGGAGCTCACCTAAATAGCACACTTTTATTGTATAGTAGGTTCTATAACATAAACCATGTAAGCTAAAGTTTACAACTTTGTGTACAGTTCAGGGAAATTTTACAAAATAAACAAAAATGTCATCAAAATTTTCCACTTTTTTTCAGATACTAGCTTTACTTATTTGATAACTGACGAACTATTTTTTTAAGTGGCAACCCTATTACGAATTTTTTTCCTTAAAAAATAATTCTTTATTTATTTGCCGTTCATTCATATTTTGGTATTTTTTTGAAAAATATTCTGTCTTAAAGTTGCATAATTTTATTTTAAATGAAGCCGCGCTATTTTCGCTATTGAAAAAAAAAATTGCTGAAGTAAAATTTTATCTTGCAGCTATATCACATTTTTTCTAGAGAGAAGTATTTTGGTTTTTCGAAACAAAGTTGCATAATTTTATTTTGAACTTAGCCTTATACGCTTTTGAAAAAATGTGATGAAATATTTTTTACATGGCAACTCGATCGAAAATTTTTTCTGGCTAAAATTGTTTTTAATAGATTTTTATTAGACAATCCTCATGCTATGTTTTTCGGAAATATTTATATATATTTATTAATGACAACCCTTTCACAATTGTTATTTGCAATATTTGAAAAAAAAAAATACTTTTTAGAGTATAGTAAAAAAGTCTATAGTCAATGTGCAAAAAATGGGCCCCAAACTGGTAGTTTGCTATTAAAAAAGTTTGCCGATTTTGTTTTTTAAGTGGCGCCCCTACTAAAGTTCTTCTACGGACTAAGATTTGTTTGAAAGAATTTCATAAGCAGAATTTACTTAATTTTTTCAAAGGTGGCACTATTTTCGAAAAATATATTTCAAGTTGAATATGTAGTTGTATTCAAAATGAGGCCAGTACCTCAGGCGCAGAGCTAATTGTCGGTTAAAAGAATTCTGAAACATGTTGTTAAAGGTTTTGGAAAATATATTAATGGATGGCAACCCTTTTCCTTTCATATCTTTCACTTGAATTGTGTAATAATTATTTCTAATACAAAAGCGTTTGATTACCTAAATAGGTGGTAACCCTTTATGTAAAATATGCATCAAAACTTATTTAGAAATACGTTTTAAATAAATTTTTTTGGGTCGTACAATATTTTGCGAAAACTTACGTGATTTTTGCTACTTAGTTGGCAACCTTCTTCCAAAAATATACCGTCTTTGTCTACTTTAAACTTTAAACCAATAAAATTTACGCACAAATAATTTCATTATGCGCTAGAAATTCAACGCCTCAAAAGTTTTTAGGCAAAAATTAAAGGCATTGAAGAAACAGAGTGAGATGGGAGAAACGATGAAAGAAGGCAGCTAGGCCTATAGGACTCGTAGCGCACCTAAAAGCGACTACCTATTTATGGACATAAGCACAGCTCAAGTGCGTGTGACCCAGCAGACGCGCTCACGAACCATTTTTAAGCTTTCTCAGTTTAACTCGGCTAACACGCTCGCCAAACTCACACACGCTACGCTACGTTGACGATTGTCGAAATTTATTATTTGCAAAAAAAAAAAAATAGAAGTGTTGGAAGAGTGAGAAAATTTAGCCGTATTTTAGGCACATTGCCAGCTGCTGCTGCTAGCAAGCATCCAAGGATGGGGATGTGTGTGTAAGCGTGTGTACCGTTGACATTCGAAATACTCGTAGCATTGAAGGTTAGACAAGTTTAAAAGCTTTTAAAATCGTTTGCTCTTAGCAGTTACATAGCAGTTGCCTACTCACAGGCGTATATGTAAAGTGCGTATGTGTGTGTATTCGAGTGAAATTTATGACAGTTGTGTGTGTGTATGTGTGTGTTTATAGCAACACCATCACCTGATGTTGCAACACGCAAATCGCATCCATTAAATGTCACAAATTGTGCGTGTTCAAGATGAGTGCGTAATTTATGGGCATATGTGAGTGTGTGTATGTTGGTGTGCGGAGATGCGCATAAGTGTGTGAGTATGTGATGAATTTATAGGCGCTGCAGCAAGACGTTTGCAAGTTTGTTCTCGAAGGGTTACATATGTTTGAATTTATGTATGTATTCGATGCGAAATTTAAGCAGAAATGGAATGAAAATGTAAATCGTTGCATATTTCCAGGCGCATAAGAGTGTCGCAACTTTAAAGCAAAGCAGGAAGGTGTGATGGAAGTTGTAGGATTACTTAAAAATTATAATGCAATGCTCCTGCAACTACAATTTTAATACAGTTAAAAGCAGTGTTATAGGAACACAAGAGAAAAAATGTGGATTGTGTGGTTGATTGTGAGTGCAGTTTCATGAGGTAAATTTTTCTAATACATTTTTTTTTTTGGAACGGAAATTTTACCAATAGATATGAATGAAAGAAATAGAGAATTTTTTGCAAAACAAACTAATAACAAATGTAATTTTTATTTACACATTTTTTAATTAAAATTTCTTTGAAAAAATATTTTTAATAATGTATTTAAATTTTTTTTAATTGAAGTAAGGTTAACAAAAAAAAAACAATTTTTTCATAATGGAATTTTTGTTCATGTTAGTAATTTTATTTAAAAAACTAAATGAATGAAAGCAAGCTAAGTGCATTCTGAGGGAGATTTTAGTAATATAAAATTTTTGAGAGCAAATTTTTATTTATAATTTTTGTTTTTAATCTATAATATTTTTTATGGGAAATTTTGTAATAATGTAATTTTTTCTTATATTTTTTTTAATTATTATTTTTTTTTATTCTTAATATTGTTTTTTTTAGTCTAATTAATTTTTTCCCAAAAAAAAAACAAAATTTTTAAATTATGGAATTTTTTGCACTAATTTTAAATGTTATTAATTTTGTGTAAAAGTAAGTGTAGACAAGTAAAATATATTCTAAGGTAGAGGACGCTTTGGCCCAGGGGTTAGAGGCCGTACTACCACTTCGTAGGACCTGGGTTCGATCGCTGGTCCGGGATACATATAAATTAGAATCATCTTTTTCTAACAGCGGTCGCCCCTCGGCAGGGAATGGCAAACCTTCGGGTGTACTTCTGCCATGGAAAAGCAAATTCGAGGAGAAGCTCGGCGAAACATTTACCAAAAGTGTAACCGTCAAAATGTCGTTATTATTATTAACCGAGATTTTTGTAATAACACATTTTTAATAGCGGATTATTTCTTATAACTTGGGTTTTGAAATTATAGTAATATTATTTTATGAGTATTTTTAACAGAAAATATTTGCATAAACGGTTTCTTAACAGTGCAATTTTTTTTGCATTTTTTTGGAATCAAAACTTTTTTTAAAAAAGATTTTTGATAATGGAGTTTTTAAAGTTTCTTTTAATTATTTAATTAAAGTAATTTTTCTCAAAAAAAAATTGCAATGGAATTTTTTTGTTTTAAGAAAATACGACTGAAAACAAGCTAGATGTAGGCTGGGAGATATTTCAGCAAGAAATAAAAAATGTTTAATAGCGATTTTTTTTTTATAATTTTTGTTTTAAAATTATAGTAGCATTTTTTTTTAGTTATAGTCATTTTTTTAAAAATTGCGGATAAAAATAAACTAGCTATAGCTATTTTTAATTTGTATTATATTTTTTTTTAATTTGTTTGAATTTATATTATTTTTTAAAAAATATCTTCAATAATGGATTTAAAAAATTAAACAAATTTGTGAATAACGATTTTTTTTTCAAGTTGAATTTGTAGTTTTTCTGAAGAATAGATTTTTTCAGTTGTTCTAATTAAAGTGATTTCTTCACCAAACAGCATGAATAAGCTAAATGTATTATACGATTTTTTTTGTAGTAAAATTTTTTAAATACCGATTTTTTTGAATTTTTATTATTTTTTCAAAATATATAAAAATTAAAAGAATAGCTAACTTTATGTTGTGAGAAATTTTCACAATAAACATTTCTTTCGATGGAACTTATAAGTTTCAATTATTTTAAATTTAAGTAGTAACATTTCCTTTCAATATACAGATGTATCAAAATTGGGTTCCTTTTTTTAATTCTTAGTATAATTTCGTAAAACTATGAACAAGAAAAGGTTTAATGCATTTTGAGGCAGGTTTTTGTGATAGAAAGTTTTTTTACTAAGTCAGTTTTTTTTTAATTACAGAATTTTTTTCTAAAAATGCGAACGGAAACAAGTCAAAGGTTTCTTGGGGGAGAGTTTTGTTATAGGCAGTTTTTTAGATTTTTTTTTGTTTTTAGAACTTTCTTTATATTTATCTCAAAAAAAAAAATATATACATATATATACGCTTTAAGCCAGTTGAACAAAACAAATTTATAAATTTACAAAGTTTTGCTAAAGGTCTTGCCTCCTAATAGCCAGTGTTACGAAAGCAATTTAAGAGAATTTTTTATTTAAAATGACAAAAAAAAATATTTTTAAATTTGTGCTAATGGCAAGTTTGTCTTAAAAATTACGCATTATTAATTAATTAAGATTATTAATATTATATTTATTGTTAATATATTACAATATTGTTAATATTATCATTATTATTTATTTATTTATTTTTCTAATTCCTTAATGCTTTAAATTATTAGATATTTTATCTGTGTATTTTTAAATTCCTCATGCATTTAATTAGCTTATATATACATCGTTGTGCAAGAAAATGTTCTAATTTCCTATTAAATAAATGAAAAAAATCAAAAAAAAATTAAAAGGTGTTGAATTAAATTGTGGTTTGCTTTTCGCTGAACCAAAATTTGAGACGTTATGCTTGAGAACTTAACTAAAAATTTATATTGCATAGCTTAAAATTTTCCGCATACTTTATATGTTTCATACAGTAAAAAAAACCCACTCTAACCCTCCATAATACTACACTTACACACAGAATGGAATTAATCTCACATATTTTGAGGCGCATAAAAGCGCTTTGGAAGGAGACAGCATTTGTATACTTTTATTTAGATACAATCAAGCCGTCATGCTACTCGCAGTCGCTTTGTGCAGCAGACAATAGGCGCTTAGCTGCCACTCATAAGGGTAGCAGCTCAAAGGCTAGTAAGCCTAAAAATATGCAAGTGGTGAAAGCATTAATAAATCTTCGGGTTCTTCTTGGTTGAGTATATAGATTTTAAAAAGTAAGAGAGTAAAGTCAAAAATAACAAAAAAAATACGAGAACCTCCCAGCAAATCGAAGGTACAATAAATTAATGTATTTGCAATGTTGTAGCGCCTTAGTGGAGATAGCACACAGCAGGATGGGACTTTAAAGCAACTTGGTGTGTGGTTTCAAAGCTTATACTGGCACATACATATGTATGACAACAGAGCAGCGAATTGCGCTTAAAATTTGTATGCCGGTGCTAACCCGCCTCTCCATGCCTAACCTGCTAGTTTTTCTCTGAGCTTTTGTTTTTTAAGAAACCGAGTATGTAAATATTTACAAACTTTTTGCCATAGCTTTGCTGAGCACTTTTGCTCATTCTATTTTCATAGTAACTTATTGAGACTTTTGTTTTGTTTTTTTCTTCTTCTTTGGTGGCTTGGTTTCTTTACTAGTTTATGGCTTAAAAATATGTGTAACTTTATAAATTTCCATATGGTTGCACTTCAGCTCTGAGTAGTCACTTTTTATGCCACATCCATGTCATTTTGCTCACAATCAGTCAATGACTGCCTAGGTTAACTGAATGACATACTCACTGGGCTGTTGATAGTATGAGTATCTCATCATGTTCTCGATTCACCGATTCATTCCACTTACAGTATATATGCCACACTCTCGCCCCATCATCTTTTGCAAATGCCAAACACAAAATCATGAAATTTTAATGAAACTAAAATCTAGTATACACCAAGGCGCTTAAGCTCCATGTCAGCTCACATGACATACATATTTTAATTTTCTGTTGGCAGTTTATGCTACATACTTGCACATCGTTTACATAAACAAAAGCTGGCGAGCATGTAGTCGTATCCATGAATTGATGCTACTATAGTTGGCATTAAAATCTCTCCTAAAAGTATACATGTCTGTGGTTACTTAATAAATATGGATGTTGTCAGGCACTGAGCTGATAAGACACTTGTCTTGACTTTTTAGAAGAAGAGAAAAATTGCAGTAATAATCTCATACAAGTAAGTATGTATATGTAGGCGAATGACTAAGATTTGCTTTCGATTTGGATTTCGAAAGGATAATAGATTTTTTATTGTGCATACTTTTTGGCTGTTTCAAGGGAAGCAACTTATAACTGTATTCACTTAAGCTGAAAATTTTTGGACTTAAAAATGCAATTACATGGTAATTAGGTATACATATGTATTTTATAACGTGTGCGAATTGTATACTTTAATTCGTTAAATACGCAATTCTTTAATACCTTGACTAGCTAAGACAGACAAATAAATGGTTGAACAGCGAAATAAGAATACGGATGGCTTGCTCTCTAAAGCGATATTAATCACTTACAATGCTTTGAGAGATTTTTGGGATATTTAGTTATTTTTCACGAGAATTTTCATAATTTTACGCCACATTCGGGATCTTTTATAATCCAAAGGAATTTTTTGAGGATTTTTTTTAGTGTTTTAAGGAGTAGGGAATTCCCTGTATTTTTTCTGATTACACGGCATTCCTTCGGGTCTTTCTGTGATTATTTTGGATTTTTTTGCTTTTGTGGATTTTTAACTACTTTCTAAGACTTTTCGGGGACTTTTTCAATACATGTTTTTTGGATTCGCGCGGTATTTTGCGGTATTTTTATTTATTTATTTTTTTGATGTTAGGTTAGGTTAGACGCTAGAAAAGCCCGTTCTGCCCATCAGGAAGTGTCCGGTGATTACCCCGACTACTAATCTGAGAAAGAAGCGATACAGCCGAGTGAGAGCTATGGATCGTCTTACATTTATATTTGGCAAAATTTCCCTGATAGTATGGCAGGTTGTTTCCACCGCCCACCTGGTATGTACCTCCCTAATGAGTTCAGGCTTTAACCTGTGTTTTCTGGAGGTTAGAGGTAGGCCCGCATTCTGAATAAAATGGACTTCAGATATTTCCATCCCCCTCCCTTCCAGCTCGTCGGCTAGGCAGTTTCCAGGACAGGAATGTCCCTGTGTCCAGGGACCCAAGGGTCAAGTGGCATTTTGATGGCAGCAGGTTGAGAGTCCTCCTGCATTCTGTGGCTACTTTGGACGTTGTTCTGTTAGATTTGATAGCAGCCTGGCTGTCAGAATAAGAAGCGATAGGCCGTCCTGAAAGAGCGAAGGTTACGAGCCACAGAGCCGCCTCCATTATGACGTTTAGCGCCGCTAGAAAAACGCTACAATGGCACCATCTGCATTTATGGCCGCAGACCCTGGGTTAAAGTCTGTGGCCCCTTTCCATTCGTTCCTCTCTGGGATTCAATGTTTCGCTTCCAGTCCAGTTTCTTGTTTAGAATAACTCTAAGGTATTTGACCTTGGTTGAGAGAGTAAGTGCCACCCCGTTTAGGGTGGGAGGTTTAAATAGAAAAGTTTTGTACTTCCTTGTGAAAAATACCATTTATGCCTTTGTAGGATTGACATTAAGTCCACATTCCTTGATCCAGATGTTTTCCAGTGTGTTTTCCAGTAACTCACTCAGGACCTGCAGATGTTTACCAGTTGCCACGATTGCTATGGGATTGGGAAACAATTTTCGGATAATAACTTTTCGGTATAAACCCGTATTTGTCGGGACTTTCTGTGATTGTTTTGGATTTTAAAAACCTTCGTAGGCTTTCTGAGACTTTTGCTGACATTTTTCGCGATAGTTTCCGGATTTTTACTGATTTTTCGACGCCTACAGGTGTTTTGACCATTTTCGACGTTCCTCGGGTATTGTTTCGGACATTTTTGGTGCTCTTTTAACACTGTCAAAAAGTTTTTATAATTTTGAAGATTAAAATGATTTTTCGGGATTTTGCACAAATCTTTCAATGTTTTTCGCGACTTTCCTTCGACCTTCCAGCGGTTTCATTTAGATTTTCGGGGTTTTTTCAAAGACTTTTCTTCGAATTCTTGTCATTGAACGGTAATTTCAAAATTTCTTGGAATTTATAGTAATTTTTTTCAAATCATATTGGCTGCGTTTCTTTATACATTCCGGATAATCTCATTTCACATCCGGAATAAACAGAATGTGTTTGAAATATACGTTAACATATCATCAGGAACGTTCTAAAGAATAAGTAAACAAAAAAGTTTATTCCAAACGTTCAGAATGAATAAAGAAATTCAGCCATTAATTTTTCTACAAAATTTTTTAATTTTGAATAGGCGGGATTTTTCGGATATTTGCGAGGTTGCTTCGGAATTTTCCGGTGCTCTTCGCCATTTTTCTGGAAATTTTGGGTTATGTTTCTGTGTGTGTTGCGGGAATAATTTCGGACTCTTTTTAGGTTTTGTGAAATTTTCGAGATAAGTGGAGTTTTCCGCCACTCTCCGTGGTTTTCGTTGGAATTTTCGGGCAAATTTTTAGTTGATTTTTCTTAGGTTTTTACGTATTTATCTATAGTTAATATTTTGAAAATTTTTCGGCTATGCTCGCGCATTTTGTGGTGAACGTCTTTGCTGGTTTGGGATGTCTACGGGTTTTCGACAGAAGCCATTCTGGGTGGTTTGGTAATTTTGCAGCACGTTTTGTAAGCTCACTCGAAGCTTTCAAGAGTTTTTCATAATTTTTCTGAAACAAAGCGATGTTTTAAGGACTGGTTGTGATTATTTCGGAATTTGCGGGACTTTTTGAGATACAAAAATTGAAGGGTGATTTTTTGGTATTTTTTTTAAATATTTCGTGATTTAATTTTTTTGTTTTTTTTTTATTTATTTTTTATTTTATTTTTTTATTTTTTTTGATATTTTTTATTTTGATCTAAAGTTCTCGGCTTTATAAGAATAGTGGTTTAACAACTATCAGATTTTTAGTCATTGCAGGTTGACAGCGGCGCTTCCAGCGCAATTTGTTTGCTCAGGATTTTAATAGGTAGAATGGTAAGAGTCACATTCATTGCCTCTACATATACGCGTTGTGCAGAATTTTACATTTATAGGTATTTCGCCTAGCTTCAGCGCTGTGTTAGCTCGCGCAGTATCAGTTTCTGGCATAATTTGTTGGATTCGAAAACTTTTACATTCAAGCCGAAATGTTTAATTAAATTTTCAGTTAAAATATTTTACTCATATTTACTTAACATTTTTACATCGACAGCCTTTCTTAGGGCGGAAAAATTGTTTGCATACTTTTGGGGGCATAAAAACGTTGAATTTGAAATAAATCTGGCCGCTAGAATGCTAATGATACCAAAGCATCTAAAACACATGCATAGAATAAATGTAAGCAAATTAATTGAAAATTTTTGTTGCATACTTTTAGGTAACTCAGAATTTGTAAATGCGGATAAGGGAGAGTTTGAAAAAATAATTAAATAGCGTATTGTAATAGAAATAAATGTAAATAAAATTCAATTTGAAAAATAGTTAAATCCTTGGTCTCACACAAACATTTGTGAAAAAAAATTTAAAGTCTGCTTTCAGGCGTTAGCGACAGATTCAACTCGTTTTCAACAAGAATAAAACAAAAGGACTTTCCGCTCTTTTGTTTACATCGATCCACTCCTTTCTCACCCTAAGCCACCTGCAGTTGGCCAACATTTGAGAAATTCGTGATTTATTTTTTATGCCGTGGTCGCTGTCATTGTAATTCACTAAAATTCCGCTGCTCATTTTCGCTTTCGCTTTTGATATGCATGCCACTGCAAAAATGTAAATGTATGCTATTGTTTAAAAAGCAGTGCAAGTGAGAACATATCCGACGCATTGCATTCAAGAAGAAGAGAAAGTGACAACGATGCTTGCTTGCAGGAAACTGGGCTGTATGCAGCAAAAAAAAAATGGGGAGGAGATTTTTTATGAAATTCACTTTCACTGTCCGGGAGTGCATACCCTTAGGCTATGGGCCTAAGTTTTTAATTAAGCGAAGTTTTTTAAGCTGGCTTTGTTGGCTGTACGCGTGTAAGTAATTTTTTTGGCACCCACTGCATCCATACTAAAAGTTGACCGCCAAAAAATATGCAATGATTTTTATTTTTACACACACCCTTCCACTTGCATGCTACTTTGTAGTTTACATTTTTATTTTTTTTTTCTGCAGGACTTTTTCGCATTTTTCGGTCTAATTAAAAATTCCCTCCAATTGCGAATGCTCTCAAAACAAGAATGAAATAACTTTTTAATTGCATTTCTAGTTGGGGCTGGCATTTCTCTTCCACCACGTGTGCCGCTGTTGATGTGCCTATGTATGTATGTATTTTGGCACGTATGTACTTATTTGTGCACCTGCGCCTGAATGCACACATTGAAATTTCTTTTAGTTTATGTAAATCTGTTTGCATGCATACATACATAAATATTTGATGGTAATGCATATTTTAGAACATTTGTGCTTTTCCTCGAGCTTCCTGCGAAAGCTATGACCCTGATATCCGCAGTTTTTGTTGAAATAAGCCACACAGGATGCCAATTTAGTATTGCGGCTCTTACTTCACGGGAATTTAGTTGGCATACGATTTTGGATTTTTCATCGGTTTTTATACAGAATTCAAGTATTCGTAGAAAGAAGTCGAAGAAATGAGTGCGTTTGCTTCATTATTAACATAATTACATTTTTAGGAAAGATTACATAAACATTTGTAGGTATACATATGGGCATTTCCATCATGTCGAGCGAGACCATCGTACACATTTAAACTGAAAAAAAACGTAATGTAAAAGATTTTTATTTTGACGATATGCTTAACTTACAGCTCTTAATTAGCCCTATAATTGGTGCCAAAGTGGATAAGAAATTTGTAAAAAGTAACTTTATTTGTCAGAAGATATTTTTCTAGTAAAAATTATTTTAGTATGAAAGTTTTTGAAGACTTACACTTATGTACATACATACCGCCCAATTCTGTGTTTTCTTGATAATTTTTTTGTAAAGAAATTTTATCAAGATTTTTATCAAGTAGAAGCTTCCTTCGCATTCTGTGTCAATATTTATAAAACAAAAAGCTCTACGACTTCCACATTAGTGGAACTGATTTCCACATGAGTGGAACTGATTTCATTGTCACATATGAAAAGTATGAAATTAAAAGCGAAAAAGCTTTTGACTGCCGTAGCCGAGTAGGTAGAGATGTCGACTATAATTCCGTGTGTCGTAGGTTCAAATGCCGGCACATGGAGTATTTAATTGTTAGAAACAAATTTATTAAGATACAAAACTTATACAATTCACATGAAATTTCAATTTGTCAATAGCATTTTCAATCTTGATAATTTATCAAGAAAAGAGCTTTTGATTTCTGTGCTAGAATACCAATTCTTGATAAATAATAAAAAATTTACAAATTATAAAGATTTTCAATTTATCAAGTGCACAGAATTGGGCTGATAGTATTTGTTTAAAAATTTCAAAAATTACTAAAATATTTTTTTTTTACTAAATTTAAAATATTTTTTTGGTTATTGGCCTTTGAAAAATTGAAGTGAAACATGCATAGTATTTTTTTAAGAAATTTAAAAAATTACTAAAATATTTTTTTATTTTCTTTTTTATGTTTTTACTATAATTGAAATATGTTTTTGGTTATGGGCCTTTGAAAATTTGAAACTGAAATATTAACGGTAAAGTAATTAAAAAAAACTTTATTATTTTTTAATAGTTAGGCATTTAGTTTAGAAAACATCGTAAAATATGGTTTTTAAGTTTTTAGTGTAAATAATCAACATTTTTACGGTAAATAACTTCCAAATAAACATTTAATTTTTCAGTTTTTATTTCAATAAAAATAATTTACGTTGAAACTGGAAAAAATAAAATAGTTTTAGTACTTATAAAAGATTTTTGAATAAGCAACATTTTTCATATACATACACTAAGCGAAAAATGAAAGTGTACACCTTGTTCTAATAAATTACTCACGATTATTTTCATTCATTTCATTCTCAACCCTTTCAACTCCTTATTCAGAATTTCTAGAAAATTTTCGAGTATGTAGTTTTATAGCCCATTCAGTTTTAAATAAAAAACCGCGTTGATTTTTGAGAATTTTTTTTGGAGCCTACTTTTGCGGTTTTTTTTTACATAACAAGTGCAATTGACAAAATTGATTTTCTTTTTTTTTAATTTTGTTGCTAACGGTCTCCCCCATTTTATTTCAGTGCAAAAATAAGTAACAAAAAAAAAATCTCAAAAATCAACGGCATTTTTTAGCCGCTTGAACTTGCACCTTATTATACTAAGATTGAATGGGCCGCAAAACTGCATACTCAAATATTTTCTTGAAGTTCAACGTTCACGGTGTGTACATAGCTCAGTGGTAAACGCTTCTGACTGTGCACATCGATACGCAGGTGCGATCCCTGCTGAAGTCTAGAAAAAAGAAGTCTGATGACTTTGTTGCTTTTTCCATTTTTCCGAATAAAATAATCGTGGGTTTCTTTTTTATTTTCGTGTATGATAAAAAATAGCATATTCTGTACATTTGTTATGTAATACGCCTTTGAATCGCTCTTCTAGTGTAATTTAAAATACTTTAACAACCTTGTCATTGCAAGCCTACTCACAGTGCTGACAAAGGGACACACTACAACAAACCACAGACGTTTTCTACGTAAACCTACCAAACTTTTAAACGTCCTACCATCCTACCAACGAGAAAAAAAACCTGCCAATTTTGTTAGGAAAAGCCCAAAACGGAAACCCAGATCGGCACTCGTACTTGGCAGAAACAGCGGGCCATAAAGCCAATGGGCAGTCAGCTCACTCCCACTCACAACTATGCGCTTCATCTGGCTATAGCTTGTGTATACTTACTATGCCAAGTATGTACATATGAATGTTCATGTGTATCTGCGTTCAATATTTCAATATTTTTATACTTCATAAATTTTTGTTGCATTATAAATAAACAAATATACACATTCCAGCGAATAAGCGATTTTTCACGTTTCGCTTGACCGCTGATTCATTCATCAATTCTTATTTACTGCTTTAGTTCTAGTGGGCATTGCAGATTGGATTTGTCGAAGCACGTGTATGGCGGATAAAAATGTCTCTCTCTAATGGCATAAATGATTTTTTGATGCCAGTTATTTAAAATATAAGTACATTTTGTTTAGGCGGGAAATTATGTAGATAATCTGGCGTTCAAGTTTTCAGCTACTTTTCGATGGCCAACTAAAAAATTCCATATACAAACCTTCGACGAAGAAGTTTCCTATAGATCAAACAATTCCCAGTATAAAATATTTTCTTATTAAATAATAGCTTAGCACTTTAAGAAAGAACGTTTCGTCGTAACGGTCGGCAAGCCGGTAGATATTTGAATATCCTAAAAGAACCTGAACTAGATGGAACTACATACACCGACATTTAACCGATGGCCAGTTTTTGATAGATTTTGACCCGAAGGTAGCCAGGAATAACAAGTCTCGTAGTTAGCTGCTTCTCTGTTAACTAACTTTTTTATATCTAAGTTCATTAGCGTAAGTGGTTGACCTTTACTTCGATTTATTTGGATCCTCCGAACACCCTGTCTCACAAACTCGGCAGACAGTTTGTTACTTTAATCATCATATTGTCCCTGAATCGACATGACCTAAAGTTCATTCCATTTGGCAGTAGAGTTCAGCCTAATTGTGCATTCCTAGCTAATGCTTGACTAGAAATGAGCCGTTTCCAAGGCTATTAGTATAGCTTGGCTATCACAACAGGCTGTCCGCCAACTTAAATCTAGCGAAAACTCCTAACTGATACTTCATTGCCTTTGTACCTAGAGCAACTATAAAAATATTTGCCGGCTCGAGCCGGCAGAATTAACAATTATTTTTATTTTGTTTCTTACTAAAATTTTTACTTACGCGCGAAAAATTTTCAACTGGTGTCCATTTTTTAGTAAAATAATTTTATACTTTCTACTAATTTTCGAACTTCATTTTCACTTTTCGTATAAAACTTCGACTATTTTTTATTTATTTTTTCCTGCTGCTTTTAATTTCACTTACTTATTCGAAAGCTAATATATCTCCATCACCTATATCTTATTACATTGAACGAGCAATTCTTATATATATACATATATCGAGCCCTAACCGCCAAAATAACGTAAGCGACATTTTTTTCAAAATTTTCGTTTTGATTCAGAAATATTCCTAGAGCATCAAGATGCATTTCTGCATCAAAAATAAAATTTTGAAAAATATGTCGCTTACGTTATTTTGGCGGTTAGGGTTCGATATATCCATAAGGTTCTCGGAAACGACTCTAACGATTTTGATGAAATTTTGTACACAGATAATGTTTTGGATTCTAAGGTTATTGGAATAGACATTATCTCCGAGAAGACTTGTACAAGCTTGCCACCTATTCGAAATTAGTTAAAATTTAATCAAACCATCATAATATGGGTATCAAATGGAAGGTATTTTAAAGATCCCTAATTCAAAAAGATTTTTTTAAGGTTGCCACCTATTTTGAATCGCATATTTATTTAATTTTTGTTTACAAAAAAAAGGTAAAATATTACTATTCATGGGTACCAAAATAAGGTTCTTAAACAATGNATTTTTTTAAGGTTGCCACCTATTTTGAATCGCATATTTATTTAATTTTTGTTTACAAAAAAAAGGTAAAATATTACTATTCATGGGTACCAAAATAAGGTTCTTAAACAATGCTATATATAAAATGTTATCTCTTAGGATAATAGTGTAAGGTTGCCACTTATTTCCGATTATACACAATTTATCTAAAACATCGCAATATGGGTATCAAATGAAAGGTATTGCTGAGAACTTTGGTCAGAAAATATTTTCCATTAGGATTGCCAGGGTTCTATGTAATACAAATTTTTATTTTGTTAATTTCAATCGACATTTTTTTATGTATACACAGTACACATATGCTCAAGATATGTACCATTCATTCCAGCGTATTTCGGAATAGGGTTTCCACCTAAATTTTAGAGTAGAGAGGATTTTACTTAATAGATAGCGAAAACCTATTTTTTGTTTATTTCCAAAATATTTTTTTAAAGCTATCCAAATCTTGAAAACTTTTAAAAGTACATACATATATGCACTCCGGGCAAAGCTCGGTCAACCTGGTACTGTATAATAATAATTTACAACTTCGGCCTGATTCCTATGCTTCTTTACTCTTTCACATGTTTTTCAAATTTAAAATTTTTATCTTTTTACTTTTTTATACTTAGATTTACCTGTTATCGTTTTTGTGTCTTATACATATATAGCATCAAAAAATTTTACTCCTATTTCTACTACGTCTGCAATTTTTAGTATAACTTGTATGCTTTTTTTCACCTATCTTTTTATTATCTTTGAAAAAACTATCCACTTTTATTTCAACTGTAAGTGTTTAACCCATACTAACGCATACCTACCAATTTTAATCAATACCAACTATTTACTGTGACATTCGAGTAAACTATGCACTTAAAATCGCTAACGAAAATTGATAATTTAAAATTGGAACCTTGAACGAAAAAATTCCATCAATCTCAAGCTTCGTCCTTCAACTTTTTCACGCTCTTCCAATTTTCCAGTCACGCAGCAGAAGTTCTATTTTTTTAATAGAAATATTATTTATTCAAGAACGGCTAACAGTGTAAGTAATGAATGGTTACAATGAAAAGAGAAAAATAACTGTTGCAACAACAACAATAACAATGAAAATAACAAAAAAGCTAAGAAAAGCATAACAAATGAAGGCAAAGCAGACTCACTGGTTTACCGACTGACAGCGCGAATAGGATAGTTGGCAGCACGTAGGTCAAATTATGTCGATGAAATTTTAAAAATAGCTTTGTAGAGTTTGTGAATTTATACATACAGTGGCGGTCAAAAGTGGATGAATGGTGTTTCGTTTTTAATATTTACAATGTTTTTCAAGCTAAAATTTTTTTGATATTTTATAAAAAGTATGGTTCATGCTTTAACAAAAACCATATAAATCACGCTTTCAAACTTTTTACAGAATTTAGAAAAATTTCACAAACCAGAATTTTCATAAATTTTATGGTATGCAGTTAACAGAATTATAAAATTTTGGTAAAATTAGTGCAAGTTTTTAGCGGCTAAAAAATCGCATTGATTTATAATACTTTTTTTTTTGTTGACGGCGTTTTGCACTTTTCCCATATAAATATGAATTTTTTGTGCAAGAATATGCGCAAGACTTTTTGCGAAAAAATTAAAAGAGTCGACGCCAGTTTTCCCAAATTTCGTTATCTATACGAAAAAACCGCAAAACCGCCAGCAAAAAAAAATATTAAAAATCAATGCGATTTTTAGCCGCTCAAAAAAAAACTAAGTCCTGTTAACCACACAAATTTAAAAAAATTTTGGTTAAAAAGCTCGAAATTTAGAAAAAAAATTTGTGGAATTTTTCTAAATTCTGTATAAAGTTTCAAAGTGTGATTTATATTGCTTTTGCTAAAGCATGAACCATATTTTTATAAAAAAGTATCAACAAAATTTTAGCTTGAAAATCATTGTAAATAGTTAAAACGAAACGCCATTCATGTATTTTTGACGCCACTGTACATAGCACGCTCGCAAAAAATCTGATGTGCTGCGGAACCAGGCACGTGCCAGCGTTTTCAAGAGTCGAAGAGGCGAAATCAAAACTTAAATAGGAAATATTTATACCATCTACTAAAATATGTTAGATTTTAAGCAAAAAAGTATGCCTTAAGTGCTTTAAAAGTATTATGCCACCATATACTGGATATCATGCAAATGAATGAGAATTAAGGTAAAAAGCTCTGTGGCTGCAAGGAAGATTTTTACTACCAGCCACGTGTGCTACTCCCACACCATTTAGTATGTTCAGTCGCATCAGATAAATAAAAATTAAATGCGTGTCATGGTAAAGCCACAAGCACCGCATACACTTTCACTCACGAGCGCAAACACACACAACCATGCATACAAAGCATAACCACAATCAGAGCAGCGTGGCGTCTGGCGACTATGACAAGCTGTTGCGGTAGAGGACATGCTGAAAACCGCTATATAGTACATATGTATATAAATATGTATGATGGAAGTGTAGCAGACTACGACAACAAAAAAAAAGATAATAATTATGATTGACAAATCTTGACTAGGTTTGCTGAGTTTAGAGGTCACAATTGTATATAAACTTGCTAGTTTCTGCACTTGTTTTAACTTCAAAAATTTATAAAATTCGATTAGTCCGGATGCTTGAACATGATTTATGGCCGCTTGAATGCAACTTTCAATGATTGAAGCAGCCTTTTGTGCAAAGCAATGCAATTTTTATGCTCTTCACTACAAAAGAAACCTGAAAGCAAATAAAAAAAAGCATGATTGAATGTGCTTGAACAGGTCCGTTGAGTGCTGATATGAGATTTTACGACTAGCTTTAGTTATTTCTGCAAACAAATTTTATTAAAAAAATTAGCTGGTTATCTCAAAGCTAACTAAATTAGAAATACATTTCTTATTTACGTAGTCTTGATAGTTAGATTTCTTATATTGTTTTTGTATCTGACAGTTATTGTAAAAAAATTTTCTGAATAAAAGCATATGCCAACAATTTTTGTTTCATATCAATATGACAACTCCTTTAAAACTAATTTCGTAACAAAACTCTCTTAAATATCGTTCGTTTCACTCTATAAGGAATGTATATTTCATTAAATTTAATTTTTAAACAAGTGGCAACACTCTTGAAAATATTTTCGAAACAAAGCTTTTTTGTAATGTTTCATTACACCAATTGATTAAGTTTAATGTGACTTCCAAACAGGTGGCAACACTATTTACAAATATTTTCTAAATAAAGCCTTTTTAAACATCTTTTGTTGGACTTGACATTATTTTGTAATGTTTAGTTTTAGGTATTTCGTAAATTTAAATTTGCCCTTTCTCATTAGATTGGCATGTGCTCTTTCGATTGACAGTCATATTGTAATACTTTATTTAACTTATGAAGAAAATGTAGTTTGCCTTTTAAACAGAATTAAGATTTCTCATTAGATTGGCATCTCTATTGTAATAGTTTATTTTTCATTATAAGGCTTTATTTAAAATGGAGTTTAAAAAGTGTGTTGTTGTTGTAAAATTTTGTTGAATCATTCTCATTTTTCTAAAAAGTTTGAAATTTGGACTTATATGGTTTGATAACTAAAATTCTGCAGTAGACATCTATCAAAACTAGATATGTAAGTTTTACCCACATTGCCTAAAATTTAAGATATCTCCGAAAAAGCTTGAGTATGATTGACGAGACAATTTTTTTTATTTTGGACATAATTTGCTTTTTTATAACAGAGTTTTTATGTATACCGTTATTTTCTAGTGCTTGATTGACCATGATTGTTTCGGTTTTTCGAGGCTTGAACAGAAATCTTAAACGAAACTGTGTTCTTAGAGCTATTTTTAATAGATTTTAGTATTTTAACAAGACTTTTCCGTATGACTGATGAGTGATTGACATGATTGATGTAGTATAAAAAGACTTTTGAGCATGCTGTTTGCTTACAACTCGCTTTATAGTTGATTCTGAATGCGATTACATAAAGGCATTATTTCAGTTATTTTCTTTCTTAAGCACTATGATTGAAAGACAAAAATTTTAAATGCAGTAAAACACTTTAAAAACTTATTTGCACCCAACTTTGATGCTGTGTAAGTTTAAGTTCAAAGGCAACTCTATCTTTATTTTTTTATTTTCTCAACTCAAGCGATCCCAACTGAAAAAAAAAACAAACACAGAAATACAAATGCATATCCAGCTACGATAATTTGTTGTCATGAAATAACAATTTCTAGACTTTCTGTTGCTTTATTTAAGAACAAGCCTCTGTCTCAATGACAAGCATATGTTACCATGACAGGGTCATTTCACTGATAGCCACGTGCCACATGCCACCAAAGCGAGCTGCAGTAAATAAACTACACGAACACATACATACATACATATGTATATGGAGAAGCGAATGCCGCCCACGAAAACCAAGCTGAGGCATTAAATCTCATCAAAGAAATTTCTTGTCAACTGCAAATAGATTTTGTGTGTCAACGTGAGCAGATTAACAAGTACATACATACCTACAAAAAGGGTTACTTATGTATGTATATGTATGTAGGTATGTAGTAGAGCAAAGAGGTCGAAAGAAAAGTCTAATTCAAATGATAGCAGATGCAAATCAAGGGTTAGATACTGTATATTACAGAAAAAATTAAATCAAATATGTATGAGTACAAGCAAGCATAAGGTGATCTCAAGCACACACAGCTTTACGCACTTTAAACATTTTGTGTATTTACCTGCCAAAACCTATTGAACTTTCGTAATATTCCCTCAACGTGTGGCGTGCATTAAAGCAAACGCAATAATGATTGACTGCTGAAATAACCGTACACTCATGTGGGTAGCCGATTGTGATGATTTAAGTTTAACTGACAGCTGTCAAGTGGTAGCTTATTGCGCAAAATTCCAAAAACCAATAGCTCAAGTGAATGAAGTGATGCTAAATTTAGCATATCTCCAAGTTTAGTTTGCTTCATTTTTAACTTAAATAAACAAATATTTCGTAAGATGCTTGCAGAATGGTTACATAGCTAAACTGAAAGGGTAGGGTAGTCGAAAGGACAATATTTGCTAATAAAATACTTCTGTAAATTATTGGTCAAGGGCTAGTTTGTATGTATGTTCATTAGACTTCTTATTTTTTTTTCAATACTATTTTTTTGTAGACTGCTCCATTGAGAGTCGAATCATTGCAGTGTTTTTCCGATACTCATGGATGCATGAATGTTACTGAAAAAGTATTTCCCCTTAACCCTCTAATCCATCATCGTTTAACGAGCATCTATTTATAATGCCCTAAACTCGTCAATAGCTCTTCAAGCTAAGACTATATCAACGCAGATAAGAGCGTCCAAACACATTAAAAGTTTTACAGTCATAGGATAGACACCAGTTGGAATCGGACACCGTAAAAAAACTGAGGCATGTGACAATCACGTTGACGTTGGCCAATAGTGTGGTGTTTACTTCCCAGTTTAATCCCTAAAAGCTAGTGGAAACTTGATTTTAAATATTGCATACGTTGATGAGTTTGCAAGAGGGACCCTAGCAGGACTTGGAGGTAAATTTTATGAAATCAATTTCTTTGGTATATTCGCGGTGATGGGGATGGACTATGAATGGGTGTAACGATCTAAACACCCGCGCTGTACTGGATTCTATACTGGATGTTTATCTCTGCCAAACCTGTAAGGAAGTAAATCTAAAATTTTGTAGTCTCCTTGAATGAAGACCGGAGGAAATTATTCAATGGCTTGAAGCCTTAGTGAGTTTAGTTTTTCCTATTTCGGTTAACGTATCTTTACTGTTATATACATATTGATATACATAATTAACGATATCGCCAATGAAAATTTAAATAATTTTCTTGTTACGTATGTAATAATCAGGGAACGGATTTTATGGAAATTGCCTTTTTTTCTGCTAAAGAGATAGGGTATATTCGATTAAGAATGTCCACGATTTAGCTTTCCCTGATTCCATATATACACATTTGATGTTGCCTTTTTTTGCCTTTTTTAAGATATTTGCCTTTTTTTTGCCTTTTTTAAGATATTTGGCTTTTTTTTGCCTTTTCTACCTTTAAAAAAGTGATTATAGCATTTACATTTTTTTTTTTTAAGATTAAAACTTTTACACATTGCCCATGCGGCTTATAGAAGCGCAGAGACCTCTTGCCAAATTGGTGTTGGAAAAATTCAAAGCCCTTTTCTCGGCTAACGAAGGCTTGGAGACAATAAGGGGTGTTGATAGAATTATAAAGGGCGAGGAAAAGGCCCTTATTCCTGATAATATGAACGTTTCAAACGTTCCATATTTAAATTGGGCTCCACTTGTATCAACTTACGTCGAGCGCACATTTAGTACATTCAAGGCTTTTCTTCGCGAAAATCGAATGAAAATGCTGCCAGAAAACTTCAAAATGCATCTTGTGGTTCAATGTTACTACAACTATACAGATTAAAGTTTTATGAGTTAGAAACTCGAAAGGATAAAATAGTCAAAGATTCAAAGTACAAATTTTTCATATAATGAAACTAGTTCATAGTTTTTCTCTTTTTACTTGTAATATAAATGTATTTTTTGATTGTTCTTCGTATTTTCTGTCTTTTAGGTGCCTTATTTTGCTTTTTTTGCCTTTTCCTGCCTTTTTTGCTATTTTGTTTTGCCTTTTTTTGCCTTTTTTGCAACACCTAGTGCCTTTTCCTGCCTTTTTCGCTATTTTATTTTGCCTTTCCCAGCCTATTTCGTTATTTTATTTTGCCTTTTTTATAGGTTTTTAGGTCCTAAAAATCCGTTCCCTGGTAATAATCATTTTTTTATCAGGTATTATTAGAGCCCGACCGAAGGTAGATTTTTCGGCTAGAGCCGAACCAAAAGTTCGGTTTTGATCTAACATTCAGCAACTGCTTTAAGTAACTCTAGGGTGCTATGTAGTGTTATTAGGGAGCAATATTGCAAAATATTAGCACCTTTAAGAACTCTTTTATATCACAATTTCTAATTCGAAGTTCTCAGCTGATAACTGATTTTAAGGAAAAGGTGCAATACCACATTTTTTTGAAACAGATTATTCACAATAAATGTATACCTTTAAATTACAATACATATTCAAAAAAATCTAAATAGTAATTATCGATGTAGTTATCGAAATTTTATCGAAGTTGTGAAGGTAGTTGCTAAATCAGTCGCTGTTATTATCGTTATTGACGCAATTATCGAGATTATTAATGACACAGTTATCGAAATTACATACTTTCATTTTCATAACTTTTTCGTAGGAACTGTTATTATGTTATTGGAAGGCGAATGTTATCGAAATTGCTGAAATTTCTTTATCTTATCACTACTTCCATTGTTAAAACAATCGATATTTTATCGGAATCGATAACAAGATCGGATTTGTTATCGACAGAGATATTATTATCGTCATTGTTATCGACTTATTTACTGATATGATTTAACTTATCCTGTCGTATCGTAAAATTTTCTGAAAACAGCTTAGTCTGCGTTAGGGATGTTAATTTTTTCGCTTCTTACGATCCCGAGATTTTCGGGATGTCTTTATCACAATCCTGGGATCCCGGGATTAGTCCCGGGATTTAGATATTCATTACTTTTCAACAACATAAATCGAAAAATTTGCTTTTATCTCTCCTACCATAAAATAAATAATAAATCAATGGGTTTGCCCTACTTTTTTATTTAAAGTGGCGTTTTTATTTTTTCTCTCTGATGTCAGGATTTATTTTAAAGGACCTTGTAATTTCAAAGATATGGTTAATGCCAAAAATTATTTAAAAAATTCAATGCAATGTAGAATAGAAATATGGGTACCAAGTGAAAGAGGAAATTTCTTTAGAATTTAAAAAAATTAAAATTTTTTGGATGCACAAGGAAAAACCGACAAGCTGATAAAGTTAGAAGGACGAAATTCGAGGATGTTATCGAGTTTATATAAATCCTTAACATATAATTTTTTTCAAAAACAAATATTGCGAAATTTCAAGGATAATATTTTAAAAGGACATTTTCAATACCTACCAGTCCTTAGGCACCAAAAAAATTGAATCCGATTAAACTCTACAGAATTTTCTTTTTAATTTTATACCCATACTTCTTCTCTAAAAAAAATGTTAATTATTAAAAAAAAAGATATAGCCAATACTGGTCATGAAAAGAAGTTTTGGTTATTGTCATCAGTGCAAATTCCGGGATTATTTGCCGGCATCTAAACAGGGCCGGGATGCCGGGACTAACATCGCTAGTGTGCGTACATATATTATCCTGCACTTGTCCTGCACTAAAATTTTCAGCGCATAGCGTTTGACACGTGCAACATCCTCGCACAAACACGGTCACACTAGCACTTGAATTGTTGCAAGTGCAAAATGACTTCGGTATTTCTTTCTTATTTGTCTATACATTTTTTGTGCGTTTTTGGCCAAAAGCCAATGGAATTTCTACTCATAAACAGCTAACTCATTGCTGCTTATCTGGAATGCGAGCTGCTTTTTTTTATTGTTGCTTTCATGCGCGATTTTCGATGCGACATGCGCTCCATTTTTATGCGTCCACCACAGCTTTTTGTTTTCGCGCACACAAAACCAGTCTAAACAATGACAAATGCAAAGAGCATTCCCACGGCGAAGTAGAATAAAGGTCTGATTATGACAACTTAACTTAACTTAACGTTACTTAGAACTTAGAAAATCAAAATGAAAGAGACTTGGGCTTTGTGTTGAGCTTTTCCTGTTCAAATATAAGCAACATCGATTTAAGAGCATTTTTAAGTGACAGCTTTTAAGTTACATTAAGTTACCATAATTAGGGCTTAAGAAAAACATACAACAGGAGTAAACAGATGATGCATACATATCGAGCCCTAACCGCCAAAATAACGTAGGCGAAATTTTTTTCAAATTTGTTTTTTTATGCAGAAATATTCCTAGAGCATCCAGATACATTTCTGCATCAAAAATAAAATTGAAAAAAAAAATTTCTATATCGAGCCCTAACCGCCAAAATAACGTAAGCGAAATTTTTTTCAAAATTTTATTTTCGATGCTGAAATGCATCTAGATGCTCTAGGAATATTTCTGCATCAAAAAGAAAATTTTGAAAAAAATGTCGCTTACGTTATTTTGGCGGTTAGGGCTCGATATGAATGAATGAATGAGACGAATAAAAATGAAATAGTGACCGAACCAGCGTTCATACGCATCTGCTTAGAATTGTTTGCTTTTGTTATTGCTCGCACAAAAATGCATTTGGCTGTCTGAAATTGAAGTTTTCGCTTGCATGATTTTGATGGATATTTCCTATTTATTTTTGGTTTGTTTCGTTTTTGTTTTTTGGCCAAATCATGTGCATATATAAGCACAAACATATAAACGTATTTATGTATCTACATATGTACGAGATTGTTTATTTCTGCATGCACTCGCGTAAATATTTGTGCATTTAAACTGCAACTGATCCTACTTTCGGAACTAAATATGTATGTGCAGAAAAGCTGAACTTTTTGGCTTCTCAAAAATCACTTATTTCTCTCTGACTATTTATTGCCAATTGAAGGCGGCGGCGGTCGCAGAGGAAGAGCAGTATGACTTTGTTGCTGGTACCAAGGGATGCTCGATTGACGTTTCTCATATCGCAATTGTGCAAAGTAATAAAAGTTTGGATGTGCTTGACATAAGCCACAAATTCTCTGAGCTTGTATAAATATTAATGTTCTTGGTTATTGTCGATTGTCGAAGAAAGTGTTGCATTTGGTGTGTGGTATTTATTGAAAAAAAAATGGGATAAATTAAAGAACTTTGAAGGACTTCGATTGCATTTGTGTATTTTGTTTACTTTCTTTTGCGTGATCTCTTGTGCAAGAAGAGGAACCAGCGAAAGATTTTTAAGGTTTCTGAGAGCCATGAGGCTACTAATCTTATCATAGCATCTCTATTCTATTTATTTCATTATTGAATTAGTTTTAAATTTAAATATTGTTACTTCCTACTTGAATTAAAATTTTCAGTGTCTGGCGCTGATGGATGGGCGGACACAAGAAGGTCTGAGGTATATACATACATACATGGTTCTCTATGTTCTCTATAGATCCGTATGTACTATTTAAATTTAAAGAAAAAAATTTAAAGAAAAAAATTTAAAAACCTAAGTTATTGCAGTAATTTATGTTGCTATTAATACATTTTTGTAATAAACTTATCTACCGTTATGTTAAATTACGGAGTTCTTACGATTTTGTGCGGGTTATAGATTGAAAACTAGGTTGGTCTAATATTTTCCAACAGTTTTACCCATCAACTCCCAGCAGAAAAGGCCTTTTTGACCCACTGTTTAAAAAATGACTTATAGGTGGTTAAAATTTCTACTAAAATATTAAGCTCCAAATTTTTCTATGGATAACCGAAAGTAATGAATAATACTACTAATTTCCACCAAGAGGGGGGAACTTTAGTTCTGTATAGAAAACATTGCGATGCGATGGAGCAAAACTTTCCTGGGGTTTGACGTCTGTGGGACCCCAGAATAAAATAACTAACTTGTTTAAAATCTGTTTAAAATATATACAACTCTTTATTGAAGAAAAAAGAGACAAGAATATCAATTTGTTTTAGTTTTATTTCCAATAATTGAGGAGTTAGATGCAATAAGGGCACTTCTGTTAAAACTGCTTTCGGAGATATTAGCCTTTAAGTTTTTGGTGTGTGATAACTTTCTTGTTGTTGTAGTAATATGTAAAAAAAAGGAATATTGTTTCCTTAGGCGCCGAACGCCGCCGCGCGGATATTTTCGTAACTCGGCGGCGGCGCGTGAGGAATAACAAAAAACGGCGGCGGCGGCGACGTGGTTCGGCGGCGTATACCTTTAGTATGTATATTAGCGTGGGCCGAGAATCCGCTTTTTTAGAATTTCGATTGGTAATAGCATAATTATGGTCCATTATGCTCTAAAAAAATGTGGGTGAAATGTGCAACTTCGATTCTCTACGAAAAATGTCCATATACCATATTATGGAGGACTAATACTTTCGAAGATTATTGCAATTTTAATAAAAAAAATGTATTAATTAATTTATTTTTTAATTTTTAGTTTTTATTGAACTTTGATGGAATTGGGCGAGCCCAGGATATTGACCAAAAAATTCCAAATTTCACACAGATTTTTTTGAAAGCGCAATGAACCATATTTTAGCTATTTCCAATCAAATAAAAAAAAGCGGATTTTCGGCCCACACTAATGTACATAGTATGCCTTTGCGTGGCCTTTGTTCTACCAAACTCCATTGCCTTGTTGGCTAACTGTTTTGGCGAGACTCATGTGCGCATAAATAACTCATCGACAGACGACACTTTGAAAAAAAAAACAAAACATAGAATAAGGCTGTTGAGGTGTTCTCAGCACCAGGCCCACCACACACATAGTCACTTGTCTGCTTTCACACTAACCAGAGAAAACCTTTTTATATACATAATATTTTTTGTTGTCTCTCATTTGACACTTGAGCTCGTGTGTGCGCGCTTAAGGACCTTTTGCCGTGAATATGTATAAAGGTGTATGCGCTTACTTCTTTGTATGCGTATTTTCCACATAAATCATTATTCCGAACATGATGCGAGTATGGTGTGGGTGGATTGGTGGCGGAGAGCAAGAGAGAAGAAAAAACAACAGCTGCACAACCAAAAAAAGTGAAAATTTATCAAGTTGACCTTCTCTATTTTTGCACGTACCAAACGTAGCCGCACATAAGTATGTACGAAGAAGTGGCTTGAAAGAGCAGTAGCATAGAATAAATAGTTACTCACCTTTTCATAGACACCGTTAATGTGTGTGTGTCACAAAAGTAAATCTTCCCCAGACAAATTGTGCAAATGAAGGAGGGCGAAAGAGTGGTGTGAGCGTGAAGGTTAAATGTCATTGGACGTGTGCGGAGAGCAAGGCGCCTTTGGCTACACTTGGCGCGCGAAATGTTAAATGTAGAAAAGTTCTCTTCAATTCAATCACACATATTAGTGGTCATGCATGAAGCAACCTTATTGTAGCGCGAATCTTCGAGCTTTGCGTTTGACTCGTAAGCGCTCACTGTACTGACTTCAGTGAGACGCAGACAAACTTATTTTTCATATCACTTTCTTTGCTTCACGTTTGCCTTCTTATTTTCTACTTTCTTATCACGGCACAAAGCTCACTCCATTTGTCAAATTTGCCACCCTCCACAGGCATTACCGCCGGTGTGCTATTTATGTGTTAAGCGTTGTATACTTTATTTACTTTTCGCAGATTTTTCTGACATTAAGCGTTGCAAATAAATTAAATGCATTCGATATAAAAGTGAAAAATACGTCCGAGTCGTGGAAGAAGAAGAAGAAGCTAAAGAAATATGGTAAGAAAAAGTACTAAAAGAGGGGGAGCCAAATAAAAACTATGCAAGCAAAGTAGAGATAAATGTTTATATGGCTGTTGATGCTGACTGACTTTGCTTGGTAATGACCATGCTATTTGAAAATTTCTGAAAGTTTTTATTTAAGTTTTGCAAATGAAGGTTTTGTTCAAAGTTTTAGTAGCTTCCAAAAGGCGTTTGAAATAAATGAATGTCATCAATAAAGTAAGAAAAATTGTTTTATGTTTTACACAATCAGGCACCATTCCACGGAGGCAATCAAAAGTGATTTCTGGAAAAAAAAAACTTTATAAATGTGCGGTAGAGAAATAAAATGGATGATAACTTGACCTGGTACGATCAACTACTCTTTGGAAAATTCACCTGCAAATTGCGTACGAATTTCTGTGAAATTGAGACGAAACTGCGGCAAATTCACGAGCATAACCCCGAAGATTTATGAGCAAAAAGAACAAAAACCAAACGTCAATAACAAGCAAATGGAAATGCATTCATCAAAATAACAACAAACAAATAAACAAATTGCCGTCGAAATTGAAATTGAGTTGGTTATGTAAACAACTATAATTTAAAATTTAAATTGAGGGCTGAAAATGTTGCCATTTGGGCGTCGTGAAAACTCCCTCTAAGGTTAAATACCGGGATTTTGCTTAAAAACAAAAACTCTGAATGGTCTTTTACAGACTTTTTGTAAAGGAAAGCTAATGAAAAACCAACATTTTCCTATGCTTGATGTAACTTTTTTTGTTACTGAAGCATCAAGAGCTGTAAATATCGATATAAAATGTTGACATTCATTATTGGATCAGTAATTTCCGATGATTGATGAAATGATTGACGGCTCGTACCATAAAGTAATAGTTTTTATTATGCAACATACTTACTGTTAGCCGTTTTTAAGTATTCACACGAGATTTTTAAAGTGATTGACGACCCTTTATAATGATTGGAATTTTTTTTTTACAAGTTTCTGAACTAATAAAAGCTTGATTAGTAGAAATGGTCAATGATTGATGATTTCAGATTGTAGCTGAATAAAATTTTTCAAGCTACCAAGCTTTATTGATTTTTTAATGTAAGCGCGTTAGTTCCATTTTAAATTTTCTGAAGCATTTGAATAAGCACTGCAAGTGAGCAGTCTGAAGCGCACTCTGTTTTATAAAACGGTGTTGCTTAGCCCAAGGAAACAATTATTATTTCCGTGATTGACGGCTCGCAGTTTTTTAAATTTTTAAATTCTTAAATTGGCGTCAGTAATTCCATGATTGACAATTTTTTTGTCAGTCGATTTAAAAACGGAGTTAGCTTGCTCTCTTGAAAACGTATTTAATATTAAACGTACGATTGATGACATTATTGCCGAAATTAAAAATTAAAAAAAAAAAACTATTTGTTTCTAAATAAGAAACAGCATGTTTATTTATGTCACATCATTACATTCACCAATGGAATCGGTGCTGAAATGAGTGATTTTTATATGATTGAACATTGTTTTTTTTTAGTCGATAAGCAGCTTAAGTTAAATAACTCTCTTTATTTCGAATACTGCTACCTTTTGAGTAAAACAACCGTTGATTGATGACATGATTGAAGACGCATGTTTGCAAATAACCGACGTCTGCTCAAAATTAAATTGCTTGCTAAAGGATTTAAAATATTTCCCCAAAAAATCTCAGTGATTGATGAAAATTTTGCGTGCTTGAAGTGCAAAATTTTATTTTTTCCGCGTAACAAAACAAATCAACATACCTATATTAACTGTTTTTTGAGCTGGTATTACGAAATTTTAATTTCCTGCCAAACTTAAACATGCTTGATGGAATTTTTTTTTTAAAAATTTGGTTTTATCGTATTTAATACATACCAAGGCAACATAGCAACGCCAATTTTGCATTTCGTTAGTCTAGCATAAGTAAAACAAGCATACCTGAAAGAAAGAGAAAATAAAGTTATTTCAATTAAATTTTCTGTATTGAATATAAACTTATGAAAAATTTACACATCTTGAATAAAATATTAGCATGGGAGAGAGTATGAATATACATATGTATGCAAGTTGCGCAACAAATTTTAGAGATTAAATGACAAGGAAACAAGTAAAGATGAGAAAACTTGTCTTTTGCGCCTGAAATTATGCTTTGATAAATGGAAAAAATTGAACTCACAAAAGGAAAGTGTAAAAGTATTTGTTGGGAGAAACCAAAATAAGATTGATAAAATTGAAAGCGGCGCTAGAGTACAGATTTAAGAAAATATACAAAAAAAAACTAGGCATTCAAGCTAAAGTTGCAAGTAATCGCAGCACACAGCAAAGAAAAGAAAATCACATTAGGAAAGTGTCTGTTAAGGCAGGCTGGTAGACAGCTCTTCTATCAACGCCAACAACCAATAAGCTACAAAGTGGCGCGTAATGACATTTGCTTAAGTGAAACACAATGCAGGGAAGCTGGAGAAAAGAAAAATAAAGAAAATGAAATAACAAAAACAATGAATGCAGAGAAAAAGAGATGCAATATACGTAACTGCCTGCAAGTCACGCACACACTTACTTACTTACATAACGGAGGGAGCAGCAGTCGCAGCATATACTCTGTGAATGCTGACAACCAAGAGAAGAAAAATTAAGTTAAATTGCTCGCATGAGAAGAAAAAAATACAGAAAGAACAAAAACAAAAAGAAAGAGTGAATAAAAAAAATTCACACTCGCAAATATTCGTTTTTTCAATAAACATTCATCCATTATGCAGCACTTGGTGTATTGTGGATGTGCGGGAGTGTGTATATGTGTGTGTGTGGAGCAACAGCAAAGCACTTTGTATAAAGCGACGAGGTACTTGAACAAAAAAAATTAAAATGTATAAGTATGGCATACCCATGCCATGGCGTATACGTAACCTGTGAAAAATGAAACGGCTTTTGGTGACTGCGAAATGCGAGTAAATAACAAAAAAAAAAAAATAATAATAAAAATTAAAAAAATAGTATGGTAAAGAGGAAACGTTATCACAAGCTATAGTTGTTGAAGGAAAAATTAATTTTTCGTATATAAAAAAACGCTACAACCATTTGTGGAGGCTATATACGCTCGACAATACATATTTTCATGGTGACCGTCTTAAGCAATCGAATTTTCAGTAACAACTCAACTTCTATTTATTTTAAGAATTTTTTCCACTACCCTTACAAGTTCAATTCTCTTGTACTTTTTTTTTTCAAATTTACAAAGTTGCTTTCGTAATTCATTTACGCTACAAAAAATTGTATTCATTTCCTCGTATTTACTTATATTTCTATTTCAATTTGTGCAAATTTATCTGCCTACTCCACCTTCCGCCATTCCCACTCATCCCTCCTTCAATGCACCAAAATAATTTTAATATAATTGGTTAACGTGTAAAGCAGCCAAGTATGTATGCGGACAAATTTATTTTGTTGTCCTTTCCTTTTTACATTTTCCAGCCTCTGCGACTCCTCCTTTTGGCTTTATTACGCATCAGTTTTTCTTTTCATTCCACATTTACGAGTACATACTACGCTTACTTGCATTTGTTTATTTTTGTCATTATTTTATTTCCTTATGCTTATTGTAGTAATACAAAAATAAGCAGCGGAAAACCAAGAATTACAAATAGTACTTTAATGAGTTGGTTGCTGGGGAGAGTGTGGAAATACAGGCTGCCGAAAGGGCTTGCAACTAGTAGAGAGTGTGCAAAGGATGAAAGTTTTGGTTTCTTGCGCATTTATTGCCTCTGTGACATGACTAACGTCATTGTCTCTCTTTGTCAACTACAAATTGTCAGCTATAAATTTTTGTTATTGTAACAGAATTCCATATAGAGTCATTCTATTAGAATGTTGGGGAATGGTGCTGGGCTAGCAATAAATATCAGTCTTTCCGATTACGTAGACCCTACTATCGTGGCTAAGAGCTTTCAGCTGTCAGCTGTCCGGCATCATTTGTCATTATTTTATCGAAGAAAATTGGTAAAGCAATAAAAATAATGCTGCGATGTGAAGAGTTTTTTCAAAATTTTCTTTAAAAAATTGTAGACACAAACATTTTTTTACGAGCTCCTGTCAACCATTTCATATGATTTTATTGAAGATTCGTTAAGAACGCCCTTCCGCTGCTATTCAAGTTTTTGTTAAGACTTTTGAAACTTTGGTTTGCAGGGTTCTCATGCCTGACTTATACAAATGTGTAATTTGTAACCATAGCTTACACGTTGCATATCAAACATTATTTACTATTTCCCATATTTCAATTATCACTCGCTATCTAGCCTTACCACTATCCACTTATCCCTAATAAGATACCACCCGCGCCCCCTTTATCTGCATATTTCCTTTTTATTTCAATAAATTTTTAGTCACGTGTCACATATGTATGATTTTAACTTTTTCTCACTTATCATTTATCACATATCAGCTATCACTTTCCATAAATTTTTACTTACCGCTTGTTCTTTATACTTTATCACTAAGCATTGGTTACTTGTCACTTTTCACCTGTTCTCAGTTGTCAGTTGTCATTTATCATGTACTATTTTTTACTAGTCACTATTTAAAATAACTTATAACCAGTGTTGCCAAGTTTTGAATTTGAAAAAGCACTAAAACCCCCCAAAAAAAAAATCGCGTTTTTTCTCGAAAAAATCACCTAATTTTTTTCGGAGTATTTAATGGACTTTATCTGCAAACAAATTTTTTTTTAGGGATGCTGATTTAAATTAATAAAAACTCTTTTCTTTCCGACTGCTTGACATCTGAAGCATAACGAAATTTGGTTTCCCTTTTTTAATGTGCCTTATTTGAGCGCATAGCGGGAAAAATCTGTTTGTGTCAAAAATTTGTTCGCGGGCATATGCTCGCTTCGATTGTCATTGGGCCATGATTTTGTTTCCATTTTTGTAAAGTTGCTGAAATATTTACGAAAATATTTACGATTGCTATTAATTTAGCTTCGATTTTTTTTTTAGGATTTACAGATTTGGTGTCTTCAATCTAAGAAAAGCACCAAGCACTAAACTCAAAAATTTTCGCGTTTTGAACAAGGAAACGCACCAAATTTAGTGCGAAAAGCACCAAGTTGGCAACAGTGCTTATAAGGTTGAATTTATTACCCCTGTCAGTTGTAGCTTATCATTTTCCATATATCCCTTCTCACTCGTCACATTTACTTATAACTTAAACCGTTGAGTTTGCTACTATCATACCTCTAATCTAGTGTTGGTTATTATTTTGATCTTGTCAGTTGTAATTCGTCATTTGTCCATTGTCATGTATTATTTTTGACCACTCAGTTTTGTTTATGACCTATAACATTACATTTTTCGTCTGTCATTTTTATTTCATCATTTGTCACTTGTTATGTCAATGTTTTTAGTTGTTTTTTTTATCCATTACCGCTCATCAATTTTCCGTTTGTTACTGGCCACTTGTGACTTATCTTTAAGCACCGATTACTTGCCACTTGTCTTGCGTCAATAGTCATTCCTTTTTATCACTCGACCTGTAACTTATAAAGTTTCACTTGTCAATAGTCATTCGTCGTTTATCAATTGCAAAGCGACATTTTTACCTTGCCAGCTGTCATTATTTGTATTGTCATTTGTCATTTGTCACTTGTCACTAATCAGCTTCTCTGACCAGCCTTCAATTCCCTAGCAACTATTCTCACTTAACTTTTCTTTAGTCATCTAATTGCTTACTTAGAAGATCAACATGAAACAGATTTCGACGTGACATTAAGTTACGTTAAGTTTCGGCTGTTCAATTATAAGCAAAATCCATTTAAGCGAATTTTTAAGTGAGAGCCTGTAAGTTACCTTAAATTGTCATAATTATACCATGGCTCTATCATTCGCGTTTCAATTCACCTAGACACCCTGTGACGCACTCTCTGATTTATACTCTAATAATTTTTCTAGGAGCTCCTTTCTCAGTAATGCTGACATTTTTTTACTTCTTCTTATTATCAAGTGTACAATAATAAACGGCAACGGTGCCTAAAAGTAGACTTAAATAATTGTAAACATTTGTCAGCAAATAAATAAACAGCACATGCGGCGGTCCCTACGCTTGTCGGCGAGCACTTATTTACATAGACGAACATATTTTTGCGTGCTTACTCACCTCGCACTGCAAAAGTGTCTGTGAATTCATAAAACGTTTTGTAAGGCAGCAAGACATAAATGAGCAACGTAAGACAGACATGTAAATTAATAAATAAAAAAAAAGTAAAGACATCTACAATGAAAAAATTTACATACAAATGGAAAAAAATAAAATGAACTGCAAATAAAAATCACATTAATTTTAATTTTAAGCTGATTATGGCAAGGCAGCCATGGAGCTTGCTATTTACATACTTAAATATTTCAACAGAATGTCGTCAAGCAAGCTCCTGTATTAAAATATTTTTAGCATACTTTTTGGCGTATATATGCTACGCACGTTTACTCACTCGAGCACAGCGTAAAATAAATGTCACTTGCACTGACTTATTTGCCAGCTCATTTGATCTCTTATTATACAAACCTCGTACTTTATCTACATACATCCCCCCTCTTCTTTTCTCTATCACCCGCTGTCACTCACTTTGAGCGAATGTTAATTGCGGTAATTAGTTGTGCGGTAAAATGAGAAATTCGTGTGCGTCAGAAATTGATAAATACTCTTAAATGCGCATAAATGTTTAACAAGTACGAACGCGTGAAAATATATTTACTTAATAGTGGATAACAATTACTTTCAAGTGCGAAAGTGGAAAGTGTATTTGAGGAAATTTGAATGTCAATGAATCTTCTCATTGATGCCTAAAAGTAGGCTAATTAATAATTTCTTTTTATTGTAGTTTGTTTTATTTTACTCTTTCCTTTTTGTTGTTTAATTTTATTTCATTTTGTTATACTTAATTTAATTTAATTCAATTTAGCTTATTTTAATTTTATTTTATATTTCAGTTTATTTTATTTTATTTAGTTTTATTTTATTTATTTTTTTTTAATTTTAGTTTCCTCTAGTTTATTTTGCTCTATCTCGTTTTAAGTTTAATTTAATTAATTCAATTTGGTTTATTTTAATTTTATTTTTTATTTTATAATTCAGTTTATTTTATTTTATTTTGTTTTATTTATTTTTTTTTTTAATTTTAGTGTCCTCTAGTTTATTTTGCTTTATCTCATTTTAAGTTTTCCTATAGTTTTTTATTACTTGAACTTGGAACTTTTTAACACATTCTAGAATGTATACATCTATGCAGTAAATTTTTTTAGGAGTTTTTGAAAATAATTTATTTTTACTATTGGTGTTTTTTAATTTAAAAATTTTTTTTTATTTTTTTATTATAGTCCTTTTAATTTGTTTTAATACATTTTGAAATTTTTATTTAATTATTTAGTTCATTGATTTTAAATTTTCGGTTTAAATTGTCAGTATTTAAGAAACATAATTTTTCTAACTTTAGCAGATATAATTTTTCTCTTTAAATATTTGAACATTTTGTAATGTAAGAAGGACCATTTTTTAAATATATTCTAGCTTTTTATTTTTGTCTTTCTTAATGATTTTTTTGGGGTTCATATTTTTATAATTTTTTTCTCGTGTTTTAGATACTTTCGACTTTTTTATTTTTAAATTCTCAGTACTTTAAAAAGAATTAATCTTTTGAAATTTTTTCAGCTGATACAAGAAAGTAATACACAAGTATTTCACCTCTGTGCGATAAATATGATTGCAATTTAACATTTCTCTTTTCCATGTTTATTTCTCTATCCTTTTGTTTGTTTTTTTTCTTCTTTGGGTTTTTCTTTTTGGGTTTCCCAACTGCAATGACTGACTATTTAACGACTACTAATTAATCTTAATTTAATTTAATTTTTTTTTTATTTTAGATTTAAAATAACTCTTTGTATTAAAATTTATTGCGATTAAATTTTTACGTTAGATTTAAGATTAGCTGTATCAGACGGTTTTGCGTTTTAATTTTGTAATTGAAAGCTGTTGATGTACTACAAAAGACTAAGTCTTACATGCACAAACTCATTTCTTAAATAAATAAATTTATATATCTTTCATATTTTGAGCACATTTGCAAATTGTCTAGATTTTTGTAAATTTTTATGTAATAATCATTTTTTTACTTATTTAGTTTTTAGATTTTTTATAAAGAAATAGAAAATATTTTAATTGACCTTTTTTCAATTCCAAACTGTGTTTTGCTTATTTTTCGCTTAAAGTTTTCAATACTTTTTCCTTATTTATTAAATTATTTCTGAATTTCATTGAGCGTTTTAACTGATTTTATTTTATTTTTTTTAACACAAATTTCAAAAATTTTACAAATTTGCCCAATTTATAAAATTGCTCAAAGTTTTTCAAAACATATTTCTTTTAAGTTTTCTAATTTTCTTGAATTTTCAAGGTTTTAGTAGCGGTGCTTGCTTATATGTAAAAAATTAATAGTTTTTTTATTACCCATGACATTTTTTATATAAACTTAAGCATACCATTTGTACCATGCGATAGAAACTTTTTGCCGAGGGTTTTAGAATTTTTTCTAAAATATGTAGATTTTTATTTTTGCCACTTTTATACACGCTTATGTTGGTAGGAGCCGTGACTACTTTTTCTAAGGTTTACACCTGAGCGAGACCTGATTAAGAGTTAATAAAACCCTTAAAGTACAAACCTATGAAGCTAAAAGTGCTCTAAGTGGATCATATGTTTCAAAAATTGCAACGCCATATGTAGGACAATTAAATCAGAGCAAATTTTCACCAGAACAAGCACCCAGCTTCTTCTATGTACATATATATGCACACCTTTCACATGTTTTTAAACTTCTTCAAGCTAAAGGAAGTACGCTTGTCTTTCGAGACAGTTACAAATCACTCATCACTGTAGCGTAAAAATTTGCAAACAAAAGTCATAAAAGCGTAAACGAAATATGCTTGAAGAGGGCAAATATATGGCTAAGCAATCATAAACTATCTAGGCTTAAGCAGACTATAAGCAAATATATGGTAGTATTTATTGAAAATATTCGCTGGCGCTTAGGGGTATGATTTGTGCGCTGACTTTCTCACGCTCAGCTTTCGCAGGACTCACAAACAGCTGCACTATTTCTTTTTTTCGCAGCAACTCACTGAATTTCGCATAAATATTGTACAGTCTAAAGTTGTGCATATTGTGACGCCAGCTACGATATGTGGTAATAAAAATTCACTTTAACCAACGCCAAAAATGGCGCAATCAATAACTTTTGTTGGCATTGATGCTGATGTGTGCTTTTAAAAATATATTGTAGGTGTGTGTGGTGTAGGGGTGCATTCAAAAAAAAAAAGGAAAAATATGCACACATGCAGCCGCTTGACTGCTGCTTGTTATATAGCAACGACAGCCAAATTTAAGTGCTCGAGTGTTCGATGTGAGTGCGAAAGCTGAGGTATTTGGCTTTTTTTTTATTTATATTGAATTGTTTTTTAGTTTTTGGGCTTTTTTTATGTTTTACCCTTTTTCATGTTTGACGGCGACTATGGTACTCCATCAGTGTGGAAACTTGCTAATGCATTTTCAGGTAGCCTTTATATAAAATAAATACTTTTTATTGAAATGTCAATTTGTGCGCGTTTTTCTGCAAACAAATCAGTGCAGAAAGGGCGCTTAACTTTATTTCAAAGCAAATTTTTAGACTAAAAACGCATGGCTGGTTATTTTTTCTTGCATATCCTCGCATAGTGGAACTCATATTTTTTAAATTGAATTAAAATGTTTAATGCATATTTTTGGGACCAACGCAATTATTTATAGTTAAATTTCAGCGAGATATACTGCAAATATAGTTTTAAATAATTTTTTTTTATATTTTTATAACTAAGCACATTTTTCGGCTTAAAATGATTGCGAAACCGTAACTTAAAATTTTACATAATTCGACAAAAACTTTTGTTTTCTTGGCTATGAACAAAATTTTATTTACATTTAACTGAATAAATATTTCGAAGTAAAGCAGACTTTTAGAGTTGAAAGATGAAAAAGCGTGTTAATTTAGAGAAGATGCTTCTGTTTGATTTCATTCAAGTCCTATGCTGAAATGTATTATAAATATTACTACTTTTATTGCACAATTTTGCTTATGAAAAAATATATTTTCAGGCGCAAAAAAATTTAAAGCAGTATAAAATGTATTTTTTTTTATAAATTGAACCACCTTTCATTTATGCCAAGGCTATGTATTTGCACAATGCAGAGCATACTTTTGGGCTCTCGGCTAATAGGAGTGTGCTAAAAGCACTACCCAAGCAATAAATTTGCATTTCTGGTGGACAAAATCGTTTCATTTTATTTAATTTCATACCGTTGGCAATTAAGCGCCTAAAAGCATGCCCTAAAATAATACGCGCCTCACGAAAAACTGTAAAAATGTTTTTTTTTTGCCTTTTTTCTTTGGTTTTTATTGCTGATTTATTTGTGCTGCATGCAGCTGTCACCAAAACCACAAAAAATTTTATTTAATCGCCACTTTATTCAAGCACGCAAACCATAGAAACACATATGTATATGTATAGGAGTCTACCATACCAGATTTGTGTGTGCGTGTATGTGTTTGCTTTGCCTGGCATGCGCCTATTTACATTAAACAGTCAGTGACCCCTAAAATTCTGCCGTAGGCGTCAAGCATTAAAATCAGAAGTTAAGTCATAGTGGCCGATGCGCCGCAAGCTACAAAAATAATGACAATGAGAAAGAGAAATATTGTGGGAGAGAGAGAGGAAGTGAGTGGGTGAGTGTATGCCGGCAAATATTTGTCACTTTATTTACTTTCTGAGACACAATCAAATAGGAGCTAATTACTAAAAAATTAAGTTTAATTATGTGCGCCTGAAAATAGGTATGTGACATGCGGGGAGAACAGAAATTGGCTATTATATTTAGAAATTCAATCTGCTTTCAGCTTAGGTAATAGGTAAGAAGCAGCAGCTCAAAAAATTTCCTTTGTTTCGAAAACACTAAGCCTAAGCCGACTTCAGCATTTCGTAGAATTTTTTTGCTTCGTCCGAAAAGTCTAGCAACCTTTAAACATCTTTTTGAGCATAAGAATGACATTGCATACTTTTAGATGCACCATGAATTCCATTTTCTGTGCCGAAACCTATTCTTCCACTACTTTTAACAATAAAGGCCATAAAATAAAAGTAAGCGCGGAAAGAGTTCTGCGAGCTGTTCTACGAGCTGCAAAATAAAATTTTGCTGCATAAATTTAGGCGCTAAATTTATGTGTAGTTTAAAAGAGCTTAAATCAATGTGCTACTGTTTGTTTATTGAAACAACTAAACTGTGCTACTGCAGCTGAAGTTCAGTTAATACCAAAAAAATGTAGCAGATTTTAAGGCTTAAATCCGAAATCGTTATATTTTCATATAGATGTAGCATGATTTTAGGTGTATACGCCCATTGACAGCTTAACTGTATGCTTTTCGGTGTGCGAGTGTAGCTTAGCGACCACTAATAGTAATTTTCAAGATACGTTGCATACCTTTAGGCATGGAAATCGCTACAACTTCTATGCTGCATACTTTGGGATTAAAACAAGCACCTGCGCTTTTAATAATCGCACTTTTTTGAAGTGTCAATATACCAAGAATTACTCATTGAGTATGAAAATAGTTTTTTTGCACTATTGCACATTTATAGACACGATTTTTATTCAAAGCTGATCAATGCTTTGCACCAAAAAACAAGGCCCCGTTACGCATGGAATAACTTCATCACCACATATATTCAATTCTATGCATTCATGGCTGTAAATATTTCAAATGCACAAAATTGCTATATCCTACGCCTCGAAGTATTCTAAGCCACTCTACATTTGATTGACGCCATTCAGCCATCGATTTGATGAACACGAAAGTCTACAAAAGCGAGGAAAATCTGTCGCCATCATAGTCAATTATCACTGTTTTTTTAGCCACTTTTCGGGCATGCGCCTGCAAGTATGCAATGTGATTGCCATTTAACGCTTAACGCCTTTCTGCTATAAAACATACAAAGCTGCGAAATTGTCGACACGAGATTTGGTTACTTTTTTTAATAGCAACTTTCGAGTGCAGGATCCGGATTTAGAGGCAGCTGCAGAGGGAAAAAGTACATGAAGGCGTGAAGCAGAGTATCGATAAAACGATGGACCGGATTTGGCACGGGAAGCAAGTGAGTTGGAAAATGGTAAAGCTATAGCGGGTATATGTAGGTAGAAAAAGCATGCGACATAGAAGCAGTAAGCGAATCCAATGATTTCAAAAAGGGAATGTGGACAAAAAAGTATGGGAAACGCGCTATTCGGTGGTTACTTAAAGCTTAATTAAGTGTGAAAAGCTAGATTAAAAGCTGAAAATACTGCAATGTATAGCATTGAAGTATGGAATGAGGTTAGGGTACTGCTGATTTTGGCGTCAGAATAGACGGTAAATGTACAATAGGTGTGGAAATGGCTTAAATAGTATTTCCTTGTACCCAATCATTTTCTCAAGAACAAAAACATGAAATGCACTGTTTTATAGTTTAGTACTAAATTTTATCGATCAAGCTAAATTACCATCAATCGTACGAATAACCTGTCAACAACTTTCAAAAATACGCTAAGATCGTAATAAAAAACGCCGTCAATCAACTCGTCAAACACTATTTTTTTTTTGAATATGCCTTTTTTTTTAAATAAAATATGCCTTTTGAGAAGCAGTAAATCACTTAAGTCAAGCCTGCATAAGCAAGAATTAATTCGTCTGATGATTTTCACGCCCAATGGGGCAAGCTTGTGACGTTTAAACTATCAATCACAAAATTTATCAAAAAATAGTAAACGAAAATTATTTCGAAGGCCTATTAAAGCCTTAGAATTGAGCCCAAACTACAAAAGTACGACTTAGAGCTTCGGGAAGGATACTTGAAATTACAAAACAACGATAAAATTTGACTTAAAAAATAAAAATCCAAATTTAACAATTATTATTGATCGAAAAAAAATAAATATATAAAAAACTAGTTTGCAATCACTTGAAAAATTTGATACTTAATGGTTATTTTCGGTCCCTGCAAAACAATCAAATTAATTGTCTCACATGGATGAATTCATCGTTTGTTCAATCATGCATTATCGAAAAATTGTTTTTATTTTCATATTTTGTAAATTGAAACATTAAAATGGTTATCAATCAAAAACAAATTCTTTATTTTGCCAGTAGTTTATAAGAAAATAGTTAAAATGGGTGAAAAATCATACGTAATATAACGCTTCATGTTCAATTATTTCGTCGTTCATAAATAATTTTGAAGGAAAATAGCTGTTTCACTCCATAATAACGGGGGTTTTCCAACTGCTGCTTGCTAACTGAAAAAAGCGAATATCAATCACGTAGAACTCAAAAAAATGAGAAAATGTATATCGGTTTTTGCATAGGTTTAGCTATCAATCACTCTTTAATGACTGCATTTTTCACAATAGTGGCACGAACAAAAATTTAAACTAGTATTAGTACTTGAAAATTTATTAAATTTTTTTCTATATAATTTTTCCAATCATGATTTACTTATGACAAGCATTTGCAATTTTTTTGTTTTCAAAAGAACATACCAATTTCTATCAATCATGAACGAATGTCATCACTTTGCCACTAATTTGTATTAAATTAATTAAGTTATGCTTAAAAATCATATGAAACACCGCAATGCCTATTCAATCATTTTGTCAATCATATATAATTTTGGAAGAAAAGTACGTTTCGACAACGTAGTAGGTGTATTCTCCCATGATAAATGCTGGACAACATTGCAAATCAGCATCAATCATCATCATTCAGCAGTATAGTTATTTCGCGAATACCCAGAAATCAAAAATTATGCAAATAAATGGAGTGTTTGTGCACTTTTAGACATCAATCAATCAAAGAATTTGTTTGCAATAACTCGGAATAAAGTTTTTTTTAAATATATCGATACGACATATTTGGAAATACTAACAAAGAAAACCGCTGTTACTTAAATATAAGAGCTCAAGTTATCCGTGAGCCTGTCAATCACGAAAATCAAAGAAAACTAAAAATTAAAAAGAATTTTAAAGCTACAAAATTGTTTATTTTAAACCAATGCAGAGCAAGAAAATATTCCTTCTCAATTGAAAATAGGTCACATGCTAACATACTACATTAATTGTGCATGCGTTAAGCACTAACAATAAGCATTTTTGTGTTGCTAAATCAGCACGCAGCCTTCAAGCAGACGCTGATTTTGCCATAGTGTACACCTTCTCTGCTACTTTTGTACTTTTGATTTTTAACATTTTCTACTTTTTTCGCCACGCCATATTTTTCACTTCAATTTGTGTATTCCCTTCCTTTTCCCATGCATTTCTTTTCACATCTCATTCGCATTTTCCGCTTCCATTTTCACTTTTTTTTATAACAATTGTTGTGAACTACCTGAGTTGCTGCGCTGCGACAACAATACGCAAGTCGTTACCAATTTGTCTGCAGCTCTCAGCTAACGCGCCTAAATGTACGCTAATAAACTCTTGTTGAAAATATAGTCACATGTGTGTTGCTGCTGATTTTCCAACTTTCCAACTTTTCAGGTCACTAACAAAAAGGTATTGTTGTCAATCATTTATTTTGTTTTTGTTTTTGTAGCGAGCTTTTGAGAAAACTATACATGTACTGGCATACATACATACTACATATGTATGTGTGTGTGCGTGAAAACATTAGGATATTCGCCTGAGCCCTGACTGTGTGGCATCATTTTTAGTGAATCAAGGCTCATGCCTTTGAGTGCGTAAAAGCACATGTGTCGCATGTTTGTAGCTACCCTGCAGAGAAAGCTACTAGTTGTGAACTAGAATACTACCAGTTTTCTTTTCAGCCCGACTAGTTGACGTTCAATCCTTTTTCAATGTTAGCGACTGGTATTTTTTACATGGCGATGCCCTACGAGATGACAATTGTCAGGCTATGCATCAGCATCTACTAGTAAAAATCAGTGTTGCCATTGAGAATTTTCAGAAAGTCGCAAAAAAGGGAAATTAGATTTTTAAATTTATAGAGACGTATTCTGGTTTTCGTACGAATCGAATATTTGAAATTTTTCTATAGGAAATGGCAGGAAAATTTCAAGATTTTCGATTCGTACGAAAACAAGAATACGCCCCATTATTTATATAAAAATTTAAATATTTATATTGATTTACATTGCCGACATTTGTAAGAAAATCAATTAATTGCATTTTATGTTTGGTTTTGGCAATTCAAAAGCAAATGTCGCTGAACTCCTAAGTTCTTTGAAATTGTCGAACTGGTAGGCCATCGCTTTAGCACATACTAGTTAATGAACTGGTATTTTTACTAACTGGTTTGGCTTTTCACTGCAGGGTACGCTTGTATGTATGTATGTATAAGTAGGTCTCTATGTTAATATGTTAAGGTTATGACAGTTTTTCAACAGGAAGATAAGTAAAGTAACAGCATACCGCGTGTGATAAACATAAAATGATAAAAGGTCGCTGGAAGGCAATGAATGCCAAAAAGTAAATGTAGAAGGACTTATGCAAAGAAGGTGATTTCAGATGATGCGTTAATTTAAATGATGCTTTGAAATTTGCCAGAGACTAGCGCAAGATGAAATGGAAATTGTTCTTAGTGATATTAAAGTGCGAAAACAATAAATTAATCTAAAACTAAAGCAAAAACGTATGCCCCTCGAACTAGAGGGTTCTGAATGCTCACTCATTTTCGAAAAACAGGTATACTCAATTTCCTCTGGATGAAGCCGGTGCTGCAGGTATGGAGTGTTGTCAGAATTAAGTTAATACCGAAGTCTGGTAAAAGCAAACACATGCCCCCAAAAAACTTCAAGCCAATCAATCTGTCACCATTGACTTCCTCTTAACGAACTCAATTCCTTCGGACTTTCATTCAAAAGCTGAACATGGCAAGGGAAGTACTTACTCATAACAACAATCGAATACATGCAGCCAGAAAGTACTCGTCTTATTTGCTCGAAAATATAAGAAAGACCCTGTGGTTATCAATTTGAGACGCTCGCCTAACGTTTTTGATAGAGACCTGTGTTGAAGCTTCGAAACCATATCTGATGTCGCCGAAAGCACCTTTTTCCCCTCTACTAACATTCCAATTGGGACGAGAGGTTGGTAGCCTAAAGCTGGAAGGAAGCACCAGTGAAATTTTACACAGACGGGTCGAAACTTAACAGAAGGTCGATTGTTGTCTTTTCTTCATTTGACTCGCAGACCTTGAGGTTTGTGATCCGTACGGCAGCCGGGCAGGTGCTTTCTTCCACGTTTAAGCGGTGTTTCGCTACGAAGAAGAGCATTGTTGGCCAGCACCCTAAAAGAAAACGCTTTGAATTCAAAGTGTTGTATCCCCAACATTTGCTCTTCGTCATCTTGAGAAATTTGTAGAAGTCAATAGTGGGTATCGCTGACACTTCCATCCACACTGGTGCTGCTTAGTTCAATACCTAGCGGCCAATAGCCATGTAAGTCGCGATTAAGGTTTACTTGTCCATACGCCAAACGCTGCCGACGAGTGACTTGAGGATCTTATTTCTCACGCGAAGCTTATTGGTAGTAGAAGTGGTGTGCGCGATAAAGGAAAATAGGCCATCGAACGTGACTCTTTGTGTTTTAAGAATGATTCACAGTTAAAATGATGACGGTTTAGCCTGACCACGTTAGTCCATATTGAGAAGAATGTGGTCACTGATTTAATCGCAGAAATTTGTAGATTCGTGGCAGTGAAGAATTTGGGAAGGTTAAAGAGATGGTTTTCTCTCTCTAAGACAAATTTGGTGGTTATAGGCCACTTAACTTTTTTGCAAGTATAGGCAGTTACCACTTAGGAAGCAGCCCCGTAACAACTCAAACCCGTAAGTTTATTACGGAAGTTAAATATCTACTCTGGTAGGAAAGCGGCAAACTGAGACTTAGATAGACAGACGCTGTGATCCAAGTTAAGGGAAATCCGCTGTTTTATTCGATAACCTCAGACTATTCCATAACTAGACTAACATAGGCACTAAGCTACCAGTGGCATTGCAGAAGACTTCGTAGCGGATGAGTTGGAGAAAAAGGATGACTTCGAAGTACCGAGACTACTGTTGGACGGATCGGTCTCTGGTGAACGAAAGTCAGCAAATGTGCAGCTAAATATGAGGTCTTTATGGACAGCAATGAAGCGAGGGCAAACAAGATAGGTTAGGCTGCTACGATCACCACTCTAGATTTTTTTCAGAGCTTTAGTAGAGCGTTGCCCTGTTGGTAGCCACGCTGTGATACTAAGCAAAACACCTCATACACTCCGCGCAGAAGCTCGAAGGCCGAGGAAAAGCAATCATTTAAACTTTTTCGCCTAAACTATCTAGCCTTTGCGAGGCTGATGTTGAGGAACCTTGGAAAATCATTATTTAGTCAAGCTTAAAGAAAGTCCCAATAAAATCTTATGTATTTTTTAGATGCAGAATATCTAAAACCTGCAGTGTGGCTCTAGAAATCTCTACGCCAGATTGCCTGCGCCAAAAATATTTTTAAATACGCAACAGTCTACCGTTTGAGGCGCAATATCAAATCAAATGGATGACAAACAACTAAACTTACTCTCGAAATGCTACATACTTTAAGGCTCACCGACTATTTATTTCAGCTTCAGCTTTCCTACGCCCAATATTTATTTAATAATAATAATAATTACACATAATATTAGGCGCACAAACACAAACGCAATTCATGTGCTTATAAAGTCAAAATCTTTAAATTAATACCACAACTATTTTCCTGAAATTTGTTTAGACCCTAAAAGTATGCAAACATTTTTAATTTTGCTTTGTCTTGTATTGAATTTCACTCTTAATTAATTTTCGTGAAATATAATTTGCGAGTATCTTCAGCGCCTAAAATTTAAGCCAGAAATCTTGTTATTCCTCATTCTTTTTTTAATATTGCGCCGCCAAAATGTTGTTAGTTAATTTCAGAATGCCTTTTTGGCGCAACTGTGTGATTACAGCTACTAATTACGGAAGGTAATATGTAATTATGCAAGTTTTTAATCGCAAATTGCCATGGCTCGTAAATTCTTAAATTAAGTGTAACCAATATGAAGGAAATTGCTAAAATTTCAAAAAAAAATATATATCTAAACATTTTAGCAGCACTAATTAATTGAGATTTGCTTGAATAAATTTTTTGTAAAACATCTACAATAAAGAGAAAATTGTGAAACGCGTAAAAATATGCAACATTGCGGACAGTCTATACATTTCTAGAATAAAATATATAATTTTATGAATTTAAGCCATATTGTTTGAGATTTCTATAAAAATAACTTTGGTAGGTTAGGTTACTTGGTAAAATTTGTAGAAAAAATATTGATGAAAATGCCTAAAAGTATGCAATATTTACTACAGCTTCTCATATATTTACTTAGGTACATAGATTTTCAGTGCGCAAGGATTTTCTATTAAAGATTAGAAAGTGTTTCGCCCACCATCATCGCCATCAGCTAAGTTTCTAATTGTACAACTTTCAAAAGCCATTCCCGGATTTGGTTTTTACATGACATAAAATTTTTTTTACTGTTTTAATAATTTAAATTTGCATTATTGACAATTTTTACACACTTTTGCATCTGTAATTTTTTTGCGCGCAGCAAAAATTATGCAATATAATTTGTATGATTTGTATAATTTGCTTGCATCCGCCAAGCATGACACTTCACAGCGCTCATGCGCCCAAAAGTATGGAACAACTGTTACACAATGCAAATTTAGTGCGCCGCTGCCGCATGCTTCCTAAATTAAGTGAAATTGGTGGCAACAATTTGCAGTGATTTCTATTGAAATAATTCATTTAAGAGCCTAAAAGTATGCAACATTTTTTTCATGATCCTAAAAATGGGCTAGCTAAAATTGTATAACAGAATTTTGATGATATTGCAAATTGCGAAACGCAATTTTATGCACTCAATATACTACACTAAATGCGCACAAATTGTAATTTTAATATTTAACCCAACGAAGTGTATTACATGAAATGTGCGCCTAAAAATAGCAGCGACATAAACAAAAGCAACTGTTGCCACTGAAATTGCATTGCACTGCAGATATTTATGTGTGTAGTTAAATGCGTTATTTATAATATTCCAGCGCTTTAAATATAGCAAATATTTTGTGTGTGTGTGTGTGTTTGAAGCGCAGTGCCTAAAAATACATTGCAGACAGCCGAAAAGCCAAACAAATTGACGGCGAGTGTCAAAAATGCGTTTATAGCAAAAATATTTGCACAAACTCTGCGTCATTGTGCATGCGAGAGTAAATGTGTGTGCAAGTGCGCGTGTTGCACAAACAACAATATGCGCTCCAGCCAAAGTGGCAAAATTTTCGCATGTCATTATTTTTGATAATTTTTGTTTTTTTTTGGTTTTTGCTTTATATGTCAATGTCCTGCAACGTGCTGGCAACAACAATAACAACATAAACTACAATCTGTTGCAATATGTAATATCATTTTTCGCAACTGCTGGCCGAGCGGGCTGAGCGCGCACCCACGCGTGCATGCGAGAAAATTTATTGAATCCAATTGACTCTGCACTGGATTCTGCGTATTTTTGGTCAATTATTTGTATATTTATTGCTGTTCTAATATTTTTGGTAATTTCTTAGCCATTTCATGCTATCAACAGATTTATTAATATTTGCCAGAAATTGTTGTTGATTTTTGTCTGGACACGTGTTCGCTGACCTTGCCTATTTCAAACATATTTATGCCCGGCATGTTCATGTGCATAGGAATGTCAACGTGGAAATAATAATAGGGGTATTCTCCAAATCTTGCAAAGCCATTGCACGTAGCACGGATTGCACGGATTGCATAAATTGCAAACACACAACAAGAAAATTCATGGGAAACAACATTTCCTATCGCTGCAAAGTCGAAACCCATGTATATATTTTGCAAAATAGCATAGCAAGATAATAGCGACCCTGTGCTAGTTGTTTTGTTGTTGGAATTGCTACATATTTCTCTCATTCCTCTCATCTCGCTCACTTAATTTTTTTTTGCTGTCTCTTGTTATTGTATTTGATACATAATTTCGCTGCTTGCTCCCCATGCATGCGACCACTTTGCAATGGGGTGTTCTCGTACTCTTCGAAATTTGGAATAGTATTTTTGCATTTCGTGCAATCCGTGCATCGTGCAAGACTTCGAGAATACCCCTATTGTATTTGTGTAAGAGTTTGGAGTTTTACTATGCAAAAAAAAAAACACGTAGGCAACTCACAACCAGCAGTAGTCATCACTAGCCAGTTCAGTCTTCAAACTAAGGGTGGGTAACTCAGCAAATTTATAGGAGTTGACTCAATGACTCCAACTCACTTTAAGGAGTCAGCTCATTCAACTAACTCATTTGACTCTTTGTATGTTACACTCATTCGTATCGTAGACTCGTTTTGAGGCATAGATGCGGTATAGCGGCCGTTGAGATAAAACAAAACTTTAAAGTGGGCGTGGTCAGCTCCTTTCTACTGATTTGAAAGGTGTAATTTTTTTTGTGTGCAAATTAATAGGGCGGTGCTAGGGGGAGGGTAAAGGTGGAATTTTCAATATTTTCAAAAGCTTATATTTCGAAACCTATTGTACCGAATTTCAAAATGTGGATATGGTTGGAAAGGCAATTGATTTGATATGCACATCTTTATATATCTTACATACATACATATTTCGAGAAAAACTAAAAAAAAAACGAAATTATAAGAATTTGTGAGATTTGACATAACACCCGCAATATAAAATACATGTGGTTGTTGTTGTTGTATTCTTGCCACCACCTTGTATAAATTCGCCTCGTGCAAAAACAAAATGCAAGACTTTGCCATGCTAAACACTGTGGCGAAGCGAGAGAGTTATATGGACAAATATGAGCCACTATGATTCAATTGATTCATGTGAGCCCTACGGCATCAACTGAGTTACTGAGTTACATTTTTTTTGGACAGGGAGTCTGAGTTACCGATTCACTTATAGGAATCAACTCAATAACTCAACTCTGAGTTGAGTTACCCACCTCTACTTCAAACACCCACCCCAGGTCGGCCAACCAATCAAGTAGTCAAGTCAACAGCAAAAAAAAAAAAAACCAGTTATAAAAGCAAAAGTGGGTAAAGAGTGTAAGGCCACATTATTGCGTGCGTTGGCTGGTGGTTAAGGCAAACATGCTGAAAGGTTATGGTTTGCTGTCAACTGCCAAAGCGGGAGTCATGTTATTAAACAGCAAATTAATGAAGTGAAATGCGGGTGTTTTTTTTTTGTTTCTACTTCGTAAATTGAGTCGCTTAACATATCAAAAGCAACTGACAGTGTGTATGTGTTTTGTTTTTTATTATTTTTCCTATTCATAATTAATTACTTTTCTGTGGTAGCGAACCGCAATAGACACTTTTTTTCCATTGAAAAAAAAAAACTGAGGGTGTCTGGCCCATACAACGAAAGTGATACTTCTTGACCTTGCTAATTGTTAAATCTTAATCTTAATACTGATCTTAATCTTAGTCTTAACCTTAATCCTAATCTTAATCGTTATCGTAGTCTTAATCTTAATCTTAATCCTAATGTTAATCTTAATCTTAATCCTAATGTTAATCTTAATCTTAATCTTAGTCTTAACCTTAATCTTAATCCTAAGGGGAGCGCACTTATTCCCCCAACAAAAATCCCCCGGATAAAATCACACCAAAAATACACAAGAACGTCGGAATCCGTATAGACCTCGACAAAACGTTTCAGCCGAGGCACCCTGAAATTGTGCATATGGAAACTGTGCATACGAAATAATGCATATGAAAAAAACCGAAATAATGCATACGAAAAAAAACGAAATAATGCATATATGCACAGTTTCGGTTGAAAACCGAAATAATGCATATGAAAAAAACCGAAATAATGCATATATGCACAGTTTCGGTTGAAAACCGCAATAATGCATATGGTAAAAACCGAAATAAAGCATGCACAGTTTCGGTTGAAACCGAAATAATGTCTAAATGCACAGTTTCCATATGCGCAATTTCGGTGCCCCTTCAGCCGAGCGTCATAATCGAGTTACTTCTTGCTCTTCAAAGGCGGTTTTGCTTTGACCTTTGTCCTCCTTCCATAAATCAATGAAACTCTACTGTGGCACATATGCCCTTGTGCTTTGGTGTTAAAAGTTCCCCCCAAAGTATTTGTTGTCCTACCCATGTTACTCAAAACTACGTGTTAAAGCTCAACTGCAGTTAGTTCCCGCGTTGATCCGGATCAACGTGCCTTCTGTTTATGCTTTTAGTGATTTCATAATTTAATTGAATACTTCGAATTATTCCGCTGACCATTTCTAGACAGCTGACCCAAACAGCTGATTCCTCAAAAGCACCCAAAAATGAGCCGAGGCGATCAGCTTTGTTTGAAGTACCCTACATCTCGTGGCGAATTATACAAATTTAACAATTGTTTTTATTTGATATTCCTCCAAAAATATCTACCCAGAGCAAGCAAAAAGCTTCTACAATGCGTCATAAATTTTGTTGCATACTTTTTGGTCTAGAATATTTAAATAAAACAAAATATTTAAAGCATCTTTTCTTACTTTTCAATCTCAATCCCCTTACTTACTTGCGCCTTTACGCTGATTGCCACTGTTGCCTGCATGAATATTTCTGCTGTCAATCAAAAACCGCCTCCGAGGATTAAAGTATATTTTTAGGCGCAAAATCGCGCTTTAATGTTCATTTTTCTGAAGTGATTTTAAGGCTTGGGAAATTGCTATTCCCACGGCATTTTCAGCCGCTTTTCCCTAATATTTTCATATTTTCATGCTTTTCGCCTAAAAGTATGATTGCTGCGTTGTGTACGCTTTTGCGACACTTAGCCTGATATTTATTGTTAATTTTCTCAACTTATTTTTCAGTTGCGCTCACTCACTCGCATCGGTTAATAAAGCTCATGCCACTCAAGCTTATCACGTGTTACACGTGCCCTGCCCACCCTACCATCAATTTTGCTGTCACATGGCCGTCATTCCGACCCTGGTACTGTTAATTACCTCTCCGCTAGTGTTGTTGTATGCATACAGAATTACGTAGTTTGATAAGACTAATTAAGCAACTGGAATTAGTAGATCTCATCACTTGCGCGTTACTTCCACTTGATTAGCACGTGTTGAGACCGCTTTCCAATTGAGTGCCAACAAATGTTTGCCTATTTTTAGGTGCTTTCTGTTTATTTAGTGAAATTCAAAATACCTATATGTACATATGTATATGTATGTATGTTGAGTGTAATAGCCATCAGCAAAAAGTATTCAATCAATCGATAAGGCTTTTTGAAAAGCATTTAAATTTTTGTCTTTGTTGAGCTCCAAGGTTTTAGCTGAATAATATATTGCATGCTTTTAGGCGTTATGAGTAAGTGCTTCTGATTTTGTTTTTTAATAAAATTAGTTTGATGTAATTATTTTTCAACCTTTATTTTTTTATAAATTTAATTTTTTTGTTAGGTTTTTTTTAATTTTTATTTTTGATTGACAATTTTAAGTTGTAAATTTTAATTTTATTTTTTTTAATTTACTTTTTTTAGTATTATTTAATTGTTTTGTAAATTTATTCTTTTGCAAATTTAATTTTTTTTAGTAATTTAAAATTTTTGATTTGTTAATTTTTAATTTTTTGTGCATTTATTTTTTGTTAATTTTAAATATTTTGTAACTTCAAACACTCTTTTGTAAAATCATCCGCTTTTTGTAAATTGTAAACTTGTTTTTTTTTTTTTTAAATTCAATTTAAAACCTTTTTAATTTCGTTGCAATTCTTTTGGATACTCTAATTTTTTTCGTAAATTGAAATGAATTACAAATTTTAAAATTAAGTTGAAATTCAATTTTCCAAAACCAATTTACAACTTACAAAAAGCGAATGAAGTGTCAAAAAAATTCTTTATCTATAAAGGCGTATTCAAATTTACAAAATAATAAATATATGTATACACTTTTTCACATTTTTTTTGTTCTTTGTTGTAAATTTTAATATTTTTGTAAATTTTAAATTTTTGTGGGCTTAAGGTTGGTTGATATACCTAATGTATTTTTTTTAAACTTTAAATTTTACATCCATCTTAAACATAAATTTTTTTGGAAATTTTAGTTTTTTGCTATATAAGTAGATAATTGAAGTTTTTGTTACGATAAATTTATAGAGAGCCAAAAAATTAGTCCTGAAAATGAGTAAAATATAAATTTCTGCTTTTTATTGATTGAATACAATTTTCAGGAAACTGCCTCGAAAATGCGTAAGATCGTCTCGTAAGAACCTTTTCAAGCTTTAAAACTAATTCACCACCGTCTCGGCACGCAATTTTAAGGCTCTGGAATAACAAAGTTAGGGGATTCCCTTAAAATCGAAAATTTGGTAAACAAACAAAATTTAAATACAAGCTTTTAAAGTTTGAAGCCTAAAGGTGTCTTCCACAATTTTTCTATGGTAGTGACAACGTGAAATATGCTATCTTGAAGCTTTTAAAAGTGGATTTTCATAGCTTTCGTACTTAAAGTTCGCATCAATTGCAAAAATGGCTAAAACTGCTAAGCTACCCCTACTTACTTTTTTAATTTTAAAAGTATATATTTTCAAGAACTCCGCCTAACAGCTTTCATATAAGAATTTCATATAAAAATTTTAAGCAAACCATGAAAGCATTTCAGATTTCTTATTTAACTTTATTGGTGAAATGAGCGATTAGCCTTGTGCTTAACAGCTTTCATAAGCTTTAGTTTGAGGGCTTTCACTACCAAAATAATCTATTGACAAAAGCCCAAATAAATGGTAATCATGCATCGAAGTTATTTCAGTTCATGCTTAGAGTTTTCATTGAATAAAGCCTAGACTTTAGAGCTTTTACGAGCAAAGGAATTTCTCGAAAAACCCCAAGTGAATGGCATAAGTCATTACGTACAAATTCATACTTTGCCAATAACAACAAAAAGCTGCAACAGAAAAAAAACGAGAACAAAACTAATTACACAAAACCTTATAAAACCGCAGAGGATTCTTTCGTCATTTTGAACTCCGTTCCACAAAAATGAGCAGTCATTCATACTCCTCAAAACACACATAAATATGTAAATGTAGGTATGTATGTACGTTCACTTGACTTAAAGCAAAAAAGCTTAGTCAGCGCGAAATGTTGGTAAGCGGTGAAAATCTCATTAAAATCACAGCATAGCTACGGATAAACAAGTCGACTGCTTGCTCTACCAACCCACTGACTGATTGACTGTAAATCCGAGGGAAAATACAATATACATATAGGGGCCATTTGAAGCCAGTATAATGGCTGTTACGAAGGCAACGAAAGGCTAAACTGCCAGCTAAGGAAAACAAATTTAATTGCGGAAGCGAAAGAAATAAAAAAATAAAAACATTAAAAAACCCAAACAAAACAAAACACAATGCGCCTCGAAAATACGAGTACAACACTTGAAAAATGTGCGTAGAGCACAAAAGATCTTAAGAAGACTAAAAAATAAAAAGTTCGAAAAATGGAAGGAGGGAGTTTTGCATGAATAAATGCAAAATAAGGCTTTTGGCATAATAAAGGCGACAACAGATGGCTGAATGCTGTAAAAAAATAAAGTAATAAAGTAACTATAAATGAAAAGCGGAGAAAATTCAATGAATTTTAACAAAAAACTCGATACTAGATTTTTATGTGCAAGTCCTAAACAACTTCCAATAAGATCCACACTCTCTAAGCTCTAAACTCCTATTTTAGGCGTTTTTATAGTGCTTGTCACTGATTTTTTTTTAATTTTTAAGTGTTTTTCATTCTGAATCCACATGGGTTCCACATGTTAGAACACTCTAGTTGGTTATTCTAAGCCTTGTTATAACTTTTGTCGCAAAGTTTTCACGTTGTAAGTGTTTTCAACTTACATTCCACATAGGTTCCACAACTTTGTTTTGGTATAAGGCGAAAGTCTTAAGGTTCTAGGGTTCTAATTTTATATTTCGTAAACTGCTTACTAATTTTAGCACGAATATTAAACATTATTCAACAAACAACTTAAGTTTCCTATGGTTTCCTTAACAAATATAAGTCCATACATGTACATATATGTATATGTATGTACATGCAATTTTTGTTTCAACATTTATGCATGTTTGCGTAAATACTATCTACTTATATGTATGTATGTACTCCTTTGGATGTATACATCATTAATCCTCTGCTCACTGCAATAGCTGTGTTTTTAATGAAAAAGATACAAACAAAAAAATCAGCAAAGGGAAATTGAAGGCAATAAAATAATAAAATTACATTTCTGAATAGGATTGACATAGTATGTACTTACTATGCAAGTGCTTAGTAATTTGTTTAAGAGCTCAAAATGCGCAGTTATTTATGTGCAAATCATAAATTAAGTATTTTATAAAGTGCCTATAATTTATACCACAAAATTAGGTATGCATGTGAAACAGTTAATCAAAATTGGAAAATGCTTCATAAATTTCTATAGCTTATATGTTGTTTTTGATGGCTCAATCAATGCAAATAATAAGTTTTAGAATGTTATTAGTGTAGCACTTATGACCACGCTATTGTACAGATGGATGATGGGGTGGAAACAGTGGCACAGATGGTTTATTGTACACTAATTAATGACACCAATACACTTGTTTAAAGCGAACGAAATTAAAACACTTTTCTACAGGGTGGCGACGAATAACTGTTTTTGAAAAATATAAGGGTCTTTTGTAGAATTTGCGAAAAAAGTATTTTGTTGTTAATTTTCCACAGATTTTGTTTTAATTTTATTAATTAGTTTAAATTTTAATCTTGATTTATATTTCTTTTGTTTACTCGATGTTTAATATTTTTTTTATAAAAGTCTAGCGCATTATATAACAAGCCCATATAAATCCACATTTTAAACTTTGTACAACAATTATAAAAATTCAACAAAATTTTACCAAAATCCCCCCAAAATTTCAAACTTTTTATTCAGAAAAATTTAAGGTATGCAGTTTTATAGCCGAATATATTTTAGTAGGACCAAGCGCAAGCTTCAAGATGCTAGAATATCGCGTTGATTTTTAATAATTTTCTTTTTTTGGTTCATGCTGCTAGTCATTTTCTTCCCTATAAAAATAAATTTTGAGCATACTTTAGAATCCAAAGTTTAGATGGAAGAAACTGCACAGCACCGTCAGCTAAAAAAATTATTAAAAATCAAAGCGATTTTCTTGAAACTGGCTTGAGAAGTATAATATGAAAATTACATCCAAAAGTAAAATCATCGTATGTCAGCGCATATTGAAGAACAGTTTTTTGCGCTTATTTAGTAAGTTCCACACAAAATCCACATACGATCCATACAATATCTAGCATTTCTGGCATGAATAGCCTAGTTAGAGTCACTTAAAGTAATAGTTTAAACTGCAAACTTATGTTCCACATGCGTTCCACGTTCTTTTTGAATTGTAAATATTTTAAATAATCACTCAATGGAAAATTTAATTTTCATAATATTGTTGATACGCATTTTCCTACTGCTTATTCAAGCCAAAAGAATTTCCATAAAATAAAATTATTATTACATACATATGTATGTAGTATGCAGGTTTTGCTAAACTAAAACTTATTTGTTTTCGAAATGAAAAACAGAATCTTATTACATCAAAAAACAAAATTCAAGTCATAAAAACCATTACAACCAAATTTTTGATTAACATATAAACATCCTTTGCGAATTTTATTGCACATAAAAATTTATAACTGCATGTTTAAACAGATACGCATACATAACAAAAATTACCTGTGCAAGAAAAAACAGATGTAAATTTCGACCATATTTATTTACACACCCACATATTTACTTACAAGTTGAGAATGAAAAATAAGCAAGCGAAACATTCTTTGCACACAATTATACTTACATACATATGTATGCATATAAAAATAAATATATACATTTGCCTTAGGATGAGCCAATTTGTAATAGAAAAATGTAGATGTTGGAAAAATTATGTGGTCGATTACACATGCCGCACAAGCCTACCCTGCAAAGTACTGCTTTTATAGCATTTTGATTCAGTAAAAGCCTTTTGCTTTTTTGCATCCGATACAATTTATCACTCAACCACAATTGAGCCACCCTAATGCTCATGCATATTGTATACATACACTCAATAGTTTCAAAGGATACAATTATATGTATGTGTGAATATTTTTAAAGTAATCCACTAGCAAACAAACATTCCTCAGTAGTGATAGCTAGTGATTACAAATGCTGACCTTTTTTTCTCAGTTCATCTTTTTTGTATCTGTATATATGTATGTACATAGTTATTTTCACAGCATTCATATGTACAATGTAAGTCTGTATGTTAGTATATTTTGGTTAATTTACTATTTGATTTAAGCAATTAACATTTATAAATCACTTAAATTACTCTTTAAGTTAATAAAAGCGATTAATGGGTGGCGTTAAATAAACAATAGTCGCGGCAGCTGCTCAATAGGCGCGAACACGAGCGAGAATCATGTAATGTGTACAAATATGTACATGCATATGTACACGTAGGCGTTTACAAATAGAACATGAGTTTCTTTAGTTAACTAGTACAGTTTGCACTACTGATTGAGGGTAACACTGAATTTTTCTTTAATAAGTAGCTACATATTTTTATATGTATGCAAATTAAGATTTGTAAGTGAGCTAAAACTTCAGAGCAATTTTTTGCTTGCTTTTAGAAAATGCTGTAATTAAAAAATAATGCGGTTTTATTTAAGTTCCACATACAATCCACATGCGATCCACTTGGTTTTTTGTGTTTTACTTTCAATTGTTCATTATATTCGGGTAGTGTGTGCGATTTACTATATTTTAATTTACGTTCTACATACAATACACATTTGATCCACTTGTTTTCAGCGCTACACTTGCAGTTTCTAGTACCCTACCATTATTTATAAACATATTTGCGATTTTTCTAGTTGTTAATATTTGTAGTCCACACATAAATAATACATATTTATTGCCTGCACATTATAGATTTCTTTAATTGTTTTGGAATTTTTGATTTATGTTACACGTACATACAATCCATATGTGATCCTATTACACCCTTTTTTTATTTTTATAAAATTCCATTGCCACAGCGTTGTGTGTAAACATATTTCAAATTTACCAATAGTTATTTGTCAACTTAACCACCAACAAGAGTTTAACTACGAATTTATATTCAGAGTCATATAGTTACCTATGGAAATTCATATCGCCTGAAAATATATCTAAAAATCAAAATTTTTCATTATAAATTTGAATTTCGTTATTTATTCCGCATACACTCCACATGTGATCTGCAATTTTGATTCGCATAGCGCTGTATGTAAGCACAATACCAGTTTCTGTATCATTAACCTTTATAATCCACAAGTTTTTTACTTCGAAACATATTTAGTTTAGCCTTAAAAAGCTGTTACTTGCTTATTTTAGACGCGAATGCTTGTTTTAGAGTTGCAAACGTATGTTCCACAAACGATCCACATGAGATCCACATGATTTTTGCGTCAAAAATGCTGTTACTCGGTTTGAGAAGTAGCCTAATCAAGCTCTGAGTTTATAATTTACATTCCACATACCATCCACATATGATAGATTTTATTTTTATGTTTTATATGCGATTATTAGCGTTAGCTAAAATGTTCAACCACTGGGGCAGTTAATAGTTCTTATGCAACTATTTTTTTCGCTAAAAAGTATTAAAATTCAAAAAAAGTCCAAATTAATTCCATTCTGGTAATTTATTTATATTTCGCTTACATTTCAAATAAAATGCACCTACTAAGAAACATTTTTTAGCGTGCATTGAAAGGCGGGTGTTTTCCGTTTTTTACTACTTGCCACTGTAAAACTTTCTTAAATTTTTGACTTCTTTCAGTTTAAAAGTAACTTTCTACCAACTTTCAAATGCGATAGCAAAGTGACCCGCTAAAGAAAGGACTACCATTTGGAGACATTTATCTTTATTTAAATCGTACTTAGGTATCTATGTAGGCGTGTTACAATGGATAGGTAGTGACTTTTAGGTTAAGCAGATATACATATATGCACATATTTATTTTTCCTATTTTGGTATGTTCATATATATGTACATATGTATAAATGGCTTCAACCCTTGCCTATGCTCCAATTTCACTCCAGACCAAAATGAAAATAAATGTCGGGCACAGGAAGTTTTTGCTATTTGGGAAATTAGAGCAAAATGTGCTGCACAACGCCCACATTCACAATTTTGTTGTTGTTATATGTACCTCACACATGCTCCATCACTTCGCATTGCAACAGCCTGACAAAATACTCACATCACAGACTCATGTACGAGCTTTTAAATAGGCTAGCGGGAAAAATAGCCCACATTGCAGTGAAAAACAAAAATTGTGAAAGCTGAGCTCTGTAGCTCGCTGTGCATCAGCTTTCATGTTACAATGTATTTGTATGTATGCGAATGTGTGTATGCCAGAGTGCGCTATAAATTCTCATTCGAAATTTCCGCCTTTCAACCTACTAGTAGCGGCCACATATCTTCATCGGCTTGGCCTTTGTTGTGCCTCTTTATGACCCAAAGCGGCTTACAATCAACGAAATCGCTTATAAGTAGATGTGTGCGTGTGTGCGTATACGATATACACTTATTTGCGCTCGACTGCAATTGTACATTTTGCGAGGATTTTTTCGCATATTTTTTCCTTCATAGAGGTTTTTTTTTTAAATCTCTTCCACCCACACACCCATGGTTTTGTCAATGCGTGCGTCAATAGTGGTGCAACATTTTGTTTTTCTTTTGTTATTTGCTATTTGCTCCTATGTTTGCATTCTTGTTCAGCAGTGCCATTGTGCAACATTCGGTTTATTTTTTGTGATTGCTTTTTATTGCTGCATTTTATTTTGCATTTGGCCCCACATGTCGTATGATTAACATTTTATTTATGCACTCTTGCCAAAGTAATCAGATGCTACGTATACGCCATGGCGGCTGATGCTGAATGTCTGTTCGATGTGCATATGTTCGCTGGATTTTCAAGGCTTTAAAGGATTATAAAAAAAAATGCAAATATGTGAGATTGAGGGCATAAAATGTTGCCGGTAATTTAATTAATTTGCGCCAAATTTAATGGAAATTAATTAGCGGCTGACCTTCATTATTCGAAGCAAACAAAAAAAGAAGGTATGTTCAACCTCTGTCTTTGAATGCTCCTATTTCATCACATACTCGCATATGTAATTTTGTTCTTACAATTCATATATGTTAATACATCTGTACATTTATTTTAACTCTTTTGATAACTTAAGCCCATAATTCCATCAAATTAATTATGTACTTATATACTTAAGATATTCATACGAATTATACAACCACAAGGGGGAACACGTATACGCGTGTATGCATTCTCAAAGTTTCTTAAATTTCCCACAAGCATTAGTACATAAGTATATACGCTGTGTATGTATTATACGAAAAAGCTTGCGACATTACCACAACAACCACCAACCTATTCACTTGAACGTGCATTTGAAAGTTAAGCCAATAATATTCATGACAGCATTCACATTCGCTCATTCATCATTAATTTAAAAAACGGTAAACAAAGTATTCAAAAGAGTGGGATGTCAGTGAAAAAACTGCCATTCAATGAATTGAACGTAAAGTAGTTAATAGCAAAAAAGTATACGCCACAAATTGGTGGTACAATTATGTACATACATAGTACATATACATACAGACTAGGGATGTTATTCCCGGGATCCCGGACTTTTTTTAGTCTCGAAAATCCCGGGATGATTTGCCAAGAATGCCGCGGTTTTCGGGATTTGTAATTTGCAATGGTGGCAATAACATAATGCCTTATGTTGACCAGTTTTCGCTATATTTCTTTTGTTTATTTAATATTTAATATTTACTATTTTTTTATATATATCTAGCTAATTATACATACAGATAACACCGTGCGACAGGCAATTTTACGCACAAAAAAATCCGGGCCTAATATATGCAGTAAAATTGCGTTCTCTTTTTAAAGGGACTTTGAAAATTTAATAATTTGATTAATTCAAAAAATGGTTTAAAACATTTAGTTCAATGTACTTAGGAAAACAGTATGGACATCAAATTAAAGTGCAAATTCTGTAGAAAAACAACAGATTAAATTTTTTGGTGCATAAGGTATTGAAAATGTCCTTAAAAATTTTATCCTTGAATATCCTTTAAATTTTGCAATATATATTTTGAATGATGACTCATATAAACTCGACAACGTTCTCGAATATAGTCCTTCTAACTTTATTTGCTTAAAAAAATAAAATTTCAATGCCCAAAAAATTTTAATTTTTGTAAATCCTACAGAGTTGTCTCTTTCATTTGGTACCCATTTTTATTCTACATTACACTGAATTTTTTAAATAATTTTTTAGAATTTATCATATCTTTGAAATTATAAAGATCTAATAAAAAAATTCTAAAACTAAAAACGCAGTTTTACTTTATTTGCCCCATAAGGTCGTGAGTATATTGATTGCTTGGTGTCTTTTGAATTTTTTTTTTTCAAACTGTTTCAATCTTTTTACTCAGAATTTTTAGAAAAATTTTAGGTACGCAATTTTATAAGTATAGCCCAATTTAGTGGGAGGAGGAGGATAAAGTGCAAGTTGCAAGTGACTAAAAATAACGTTGACTTTTTATAATTTTTTTGCTGGCGGTGTCACGCATTTACTTTCATAGTAAGTATGTTCGACATCATATTTATATGGAAGAAAATGCCCAGCAGCGTTTAAAAAATTCCCAAAAATCATAGGTATTTTGTATTTGCATTTTAATTTAATGGGCTATAAAACTGCGTTCCTCATATTTTTTTTTAAAGTGCTGAGTAAAAAGTTAGAAAATTTTTGCATCGAGCTTTTTTCGACATGCCTTAAGTTACTTTATCATATATGTAACGCTTAAGTAATAATAATAATAGATTGGCGCTTACACATATGTTAGTGCTTGGCCGAGCTTCTCCTAACGCTAAAGTAAATGCGTATAAATATAATTACTGTCTTTTGTTATTTTACTAATGAAATATTTTTCAACTTAAATATGTTTATTATATATTTTATGGTAGGACAGCTTCTCAAACTATATTGATGCAATTTTTTCTGGTTAAGTTATTAGAAAATAATGAATATCTAATCCCGGGATCCCGGAATTGTATGACCGATACATCCCTAATATAGACATATACGCATATATAATATCTAATTTAAAAAGATCTAATGTTATGACGTCAGAGTTGTTATTCAAGCGCTTCGTTAACTCTATTTTTAACCGACTTCGAATAATTCGTCGGAATACTTTTTTTTTGTTATGTACATATGTTACCGCATAACTTTGAACCACGTTAACCGATTTCTATAGTTATGCCATGCTAATTTGATTAAGATCCGATCATTAGGACATGAAGAAGTTAACTGTGGTCTTAGAATTCTATATGACAGCTGAAGTCGGTTTGGGTTTTTGCTTAAAAATTACTTGCTTTAAATTCTTTTGCGTTTTGTGACTAACCTATACATATATATATATGTATATATGTACATATCCGCCATTTTTTACACTTTATCGCTAACATTTTAATGAGAAATTCACTCGAATGCACTTAAAGTGCTATATCCCACTCATGGTTTGAAACTATTTAGTCGTTTTTTTACATTTATAGGCTTTTTTGCTTATGTTCCACATATGTTCCACAATATTTTTGCGTTATATCTCGCATCTTAGCACAAATTTTGTTTAGCTTGCTTTCTTGGATGTTTTTGGTTATGTTCCCCATACGATCCACTTATGTTCTACATGCTCATGGCAGAAATTCGCGCGGAGATTTTGCATTGACTGCGATTGATCGCTAATAGAAGACACCCTTTTGAGCACAGTTTGGACCAGGAATCGAAGTGTATTCACTTTAATTGTAGAGCACATTTCGAAATGAGTCTGGTTTAGTGAAGACGATAACCATAGCATAGCTTTAATATAAATTATTGCAATGATGTCGTATGCTCTGACAGTTTAACGCGTAACTTTGGTGAGTTTAATTGTTTACACATTACTGCAATTTAATTTTTAGTCAAGCGGTTTACTTGCACCTAACAGCTTTTTTTTCTAAGATAATCATCATTAAATTCGCTTCTTTCAAACACTTTTTTCACAATTATGGGCATAAGTAAAGAATACGCACCATTTCGATAAAGAAAAACGAGAAATGGGGTTTAAGAGAGTTTTAAGTGCTGAGCACACGTATTTATGTATATCAATTTTATACTGCGGAAATACAAATTGTGGAGATTCTATTTTATATAAAATTTATTTAAACGTAAAGGAAAAATAAATTCTCTTTATACCAAAAGCGCGATAACAGTAACCTAATAAGACTACTTTTGAAGAAAAAGCAGTTTAAAGGCAATTTTTTCATACACTTTTTATAAAAACCAATTTTTATCAGAAATATGAAACGCAAGGTACCAGAAGAAAGGTGGATTAATTTCCCTTAAAACGGTATATTAACTTTTACAAACGCTTCACAGATATTACGGTTTTTCAACAAGTAAATTTCGACCTTCGATATCTCGATTATTTTTAATTTCTGCATGTAAATTTAAATAATGTTATAATCAGCACAAAAAGTTCTATCGATTCCAATTTTTAGTTTTTTCCAGCGAAATGGTGCGTATTCTTTACTTGTCCCAAATTGTGCTTAGTTTTAAGCTATTAGGCCTTTTGCTTGCTCTAAAGATATTTTCAGCTTAGGTTCCGCATAGGTTCCATACGTATTTCGAGCTTCCTTTGTGATCTGTATGACATGCAACTAAGTTTTATTATGAGGTTCTTAAAAATAATTATGTTCCACATACAGTCGACATGGTTTTATTCGCTCTCTCCTTGGTATTTTAATTGCACAGTAAATTTTTTACGTATTCTATCACGCTGATAATGACCGATTTTTTTCTTTACATACATACCACATAAAATCCACTCAATTCAAAAGCTTTTTCGCAATCACGTTTACATAGTTTGAAGCTTTTAGGCCCTTACTTGCCTTAAAACATCATTTTTTTTAAACAAATATTTTGTATTCTATACATAAATCTACGGACTCAAGCTTAGCTTTCATTTCTTCAAAAAATTACGTTCCAAATATATTCAACATGAGTGCCACATTGATTTTCTGAGGATTTTGATTTCTTCATCCGATCCATTTAGTTTTGAACAGCCCCAAGTATGCGAAAGAAAACTTTTCTGAAGACAGCAAAAGTTTAAAGTAAATGACTCGTTTAGGTGAATAAAGGACATTTCAAGCAGTCCCAGAGATTTGCCTCTCAAAATTTGTGGGGTTGGTTTTTGCTTTGGAATTTTTTATTCTCTTTCCCTTGGTGTATAAATGTTCATATCTACATTTGAACAAATTTAATATTAATTCATGCGCCTTTGTTAAAAGATATAATTTCGGGGCATATTACTATCAGCACATTAACACTGTTTATTTTGTTAGTGCCTGCGCTGGTTAGCAAACGGTAACGACAACACAAAGCTGTAACTATTGACAGGACATACAAGACTAAAAATGCCTAAGCTACGAAAAGTGTGAGGCTGGCTAATGCTGCCTCGGAAACCGATACTCATTTTTATGCAAACAAGGAAACATGCGAACCACATACATACATACATACATAGAACAAAACAATGCCGAGTACATCTACATAGATACATATGTACGTACACAAGAACAACAACAATCACGCACAGGCACGCATACGCCATGTCATACCGCTACCCTTTCTTTACTAATCTATCGGCACTTTGGGGTGACGTTGTGTTTTGTGCGCTGACTGCGCTTTGTTGTCATTCAAGCAGCCAAATTGACAAGCAAACAAGCACAGCTGGCCCCACAGAGGAGCAACAATAAAGTAGGCATCGAGAAGAGCAACAAAAATATTTTAAGCAAGGCCGCTAGCTTAGTGGCATTGAATATGGCTCGTCGACTAGTTGGCCTGGCAGGTTGCCTACGTTTCAGCGACTCAATTGATTTGTTCATCAAAGCATTACTAACTTTCGGCTTATAACCTTTTAATTTATTGTTCCCTGTTGTGAATTAAATGCGTAGCAGTGCTGTTATGCGCGTGTTTGTTTTGTAATTGGCTATTTTTAATCATGTCCGACGTGCATTCCCTTACTAATTAAATGGGCATTCTTATCGCATGGTAACTACTGAAAGAGAGTACGTAATTGTTTAGCCAGTTGAAAACATGCTTTAGGCGATGAATGATTAGGCCAGTTTGTTAAAGAGGGAAAGCATTAATAATACAGACGTGATATATAGTAATTAATATATGGTAGGTGTTGAATGACAATTATCGCACTATCCATAATCACTTAACAACTGCGAGGGTATAGTGCAAACATGATTTGTATAAAAGGTTATTCTATATTTTTGTAAGTATACTGAGTTTTGAATGGCACAGTCAGTTGTTACATAATATACTTTTCAAATGTATTCCGTACGACTTTTAAGTTATAAAGAATAATCTGGTTTCGATTCACTGAACTTTGGGGCATACAGTGGTAAACGTTTCAATTTCTAAAAAATTTGACTTACGTTCCACATATCATCCACTTGAGTTCCACAAGATTTTTGTTTACTACGCGTTTATTGGTAGTAGTTTCTGCGAATTCTGTACATAATTGTTAACAACTGCGATATTCCCGCTTACAATCCAAATAAGAACAAACTTAGCGGATTCGCCCGCATTGGCCATGCAGTGCTTTAGTTTTTAATTTCCATCATTTCTGACTTTCGTACCGCATATCATCCACTTGAGTTCCACATGGTTTTTTTGTACTATATGCTTATTCATTATAGTTTTAGCGTTTTGTGTTCATAACTTGCGATAACTACAATATTCCTGCTTATGATCCACAGTTAGAAACATTCTTTTCTTCCGATTTACTAAAAGTTGACACGCAGTGCTTTAGTTTTTGATTTACAAAATTTTCTTCTTGCGTTTCAAATGATTTGCGCGTTTTTGTTCAGTTTATGAATAATATTTTATTAACGAGCTCCGTATTAAAAGGTATTAAAAAAAGAATACTAAACGCAGAAGCATGGAGTAAGAGACGTTTTTTTTTTGAATTTTTTCTTTGCACTGGGAATGTGGATCTTTAGCCAAAAAGCGCATTAAAAAAAACGGTCTCAAATTAAAATTTTTGCCACGCAGAAATTAACCTTTAATTTTTAATTTAGTAAGTATTTTCTCGAAAAGATGGTATTGAACCAGGGACCGAACATATTGATGAAAACTGTCATGGAAAAATTCATTATGGAGGAAATTTTCTACAACTAAGTGATACATAGCAATCGATTTCTTTTTTCACTGAGACTCAAATTTGAAAAAAAATTTTATTAGCAACTTATGTGCAAATTTAAAAAAAATAACAGTTATTTCTGATTTTTATATTATAAATCCAAAATGACAATTATTTTAGATTTTTATATTATATGTCTTAGATAACAGTGATTGTAGACTTTTATTTATAATAGTCATCAATAAAAATCAGTCACGGACTTTTATTTTTTAAATCATTCGTATAAAAGTCAGTAACATTTTTCGCAGTTGAGAAGGTGTTGGGAAACAAAAATGTTCTACGACTTATACAAATGACTTTTATAGGTATGATTTAAAAAATAAAGGGCAGTGACTGATTTTTATTTATGACCTTTATACATAAAAGTCTTCGATAACTGTTATCTAAGACATATAATTTAAAAATCAAAAATAACTGTTATTTGCAGATTATTTAGATAAAAATAAAAAGTAATTGTTATTTTGGATTTATAAAATAAAAGTCATTATTTAGATAAAAATAAAAAGTAATTCTTATTTTGGATTTATAAAATAAAAGTCATAAATAACGGTTAAATAAAAGTCGAAAAATAATTGTTAAGGAGCAATGTTTTTTAATAAAAGTTGTAACTGTTACGGTCCCTGGCTTGAACGCGTCACCTCGCCCATGGCAAAGTCCGTAAAGCAGGGCATGCGGTGGTGCTGCTGTTTTTCTGGGTTAGCTCTAGTTTTTGACTTACATATCTGAAACTAACTTGTATAGGCATGAAAACCTCAAGAAAGTATTGTTTTACTCTTTTGTGGAATACAAGTGTGATACAATATTTATTCGGTCGATCCATATCCATTCGAATATTCATTTCGGAAGTTCTGCGCACACATATGTAAAACTTTTCTTATATCAAGTTGCCTAATTTATCTCTAATTCATATACAATTTTGCATTTTTTGGTACACCTTACTGCTTATCGTTTTGACAGTTTTCGTAAGCCACTATATTTTACCACCACACAGCGCAAGTTGCGTGTAGAGTAAATAATTTTTCATAATATTAGTTTATAAGGCTGTTTTTTGTATTTTGTGCAAATTCCACACGAAATCCACATACGATCCACATACAATCCACATACGTTACACAAAAGATATACGCCATTTTTCGCTTTTCATACACATTAGACATTTTTTTTCTATTTTTATTCAAATACATATTAGAAATTTTGCATGGCTTTTTTAATAAACCACAATATATTCTTGAAGATATTCCTTCATGTCTAACATTATATTTAGCCGCACTGCCACGCTTTGCTCACTTTGCTCATTTTTCAATTCAATTATTTTTCCTACGCTAATTTCAATTATTAATTTATTCACTGTGCTAAGTATAAATAATCATTTGTTATTTTGAGTTTACGCATTAAAAAACGGTTGCACGCCTTTGCCGCTTGCGCTCTCTCGCGCACAACAGCAGTCTAAAAAATTGAATAGTCATCAATCGAATCACACATCTGTTCTTCATTTGTTTGCTCACTAATTTCATTGGTGTGCGTCTAAAGTTTATTTTTGTTTGTTTATTTACTTAAGCGATATTTGTGGTAGGAAGTGGGTAGTCAGTCGCGCGTATATGCTAATGTACTTGTTTACAAATTTATTTAATGAAATTTTCATCTCTAATATTAATTTTGGAAAAGTATGTACAAATATTAAAAATATTTTTCCCATTTGCTTTCAGTTTTCATTGACTTGCAGCGGTAAGTACTGAAAACTTTTATATTCAAGTGCGCGTACCTAATATTAAATATTTAATGACTAGAAATCGACATAATTCTGCTTTCCACATTTTAATTAATAGGCTACGCTATGGTCATCAATATAATTACTAAAAATCGAAGCACGCGGGAGAAGTAAACATTTTTTTTTTAAGAAAAATATTACAAAAAATTTATATTTGCGTTTTTTAAGTGCAATCCAACTTTCCAACAACGCTTCAACCCTTTAATATGCTTTATTCGACCCAATTGATAAGTCTTGAATGCTATTTACTGCAAGATTTTCTTATGTATTTTCGTATAGCTAAGTTATACAAATTTTGAAGAAAAAAATCCACATATGCTCCGCAAAATGTTTGAGTTATTAATTTTATGTAAAGCCGGCTTACTTATAAGCGTTGCAAAAGTGCCGAAAAAATACGTTCCAAACATATCATCCACACATACATATATTTTTTTATATAAAAGCAATTTTAATTCTTGAGGATCCACACACCCATAAAGGAAATTTATGTTGGCAAAGCTTTTTCAGACTGTTTTGTGGCATTTCACATACGATCCACATATGTTCCGCCACGTTTTTGTGTAATTCAACAACAACTTTATTTTACGCTTTTGCTTCTAGATTCTTGTGGCTAAAATATTTTTTGTGGATTATAATGTATTAAAAAGTAAAATATTTTCGAATGCCATTTAATTTTTGGGTGCTTATTAAGAGAGTTGCCAGAATTGCCCTGTTAAACTAATGACGTTTTCAGTTCTACCAAAAAACGTTACCTTCTCATTGCCCGCTTCGCTCAAACAGCAAAAGGAGGGCAATAAGAAGGCAATTTTTTTTTTTGTAGAAAAGAAACCGCAAAAAAAATCACATAAGATTCAGATATATTACTATTTATTTGTTTTTGCAATTTAATATTGCAGCATTTTTTGGTATGCATAGTTTTCTATTTCCGCTCGTAAACGATTCTTTTCATTTCGACTCACTTAAATAATGTGTAATTGTGCGCACTCACTAGTCTAAGCAAATTATTTTCTCAAGAACAAATTAAAATATCTGGCCTTTTTTAAATAGTATTGCTTACATGCCAACTAAAATCTCACACATGCATTCTACATAAAATACACAGGCGTTTTTGTCGATAAAAAGCTGCTTTTGTCATTTCAAACAGCATTTAGAAACATTCGCATATCATCCACTTATGTATCTACGTTCCACTTAAAGTCCACACAACTTTTCGGTCTAATATTTAGTTTATCCAGCTCTTTTTCTTTCATTTGCGTTTTGACATAAAATTTGCATATGATCCACATAAAGTCCACATACCTCCCACATAAAATTAACAACAATTTTGGCAAAATTTTAATTTCACCAAGTGTTTCGCGTGTAAATTTCTTTTAAACTGTTGCTCATTTTATTTGAATTTAAGATACATTTAAATTATGTAATATCTTTCAACTGGAGTGTTCGTTAATGACACAACTTTTATGTTCTGTGTTTTATGGCAAATCGAAAGTTGCTAATGAATTTGCATATTTTTCATCTCGATTGGGTTGGGTAAGTCTGGCGAATTTAGTTGTTAATTATTTTCCATTATACATATACCTACGGTGACCATAAATATATTTTGAAAATGCAGGACAATTTTTCAAAAAATTTTCCTACATATAATTGCGTAGTATAAAAATAAGAAAAATATACTACATATATACATTCCTCGTCATTTGAATAGCGCACCCTTTTTTTGATTTTCTACCATACAAAGTATGCTTGACAAAATTTTTATATGGAAGAAAGTGCGCAACACCGTCAACAAAAAAAATCTCGCCCCTATGTTTACTTTTTTTTTAATTTTCAAAAATTTTTTAAATGGGATGTAGACGTAGAATATGCTGTATTTTTATAAAAAGTTAATGAATATTAAACAAACAAAAGGCAAACTGTACCTACTAAGTATTAAAAGGATGCGCTATTCAAAAACCGAAGAGTGTATATTTCTTAATTATTAATCCAATTTTAAACTTTAAACATTAATCACATTTGCTTCATTGGCATTAATACCCATGGTTTCAAAGAATTGTTTTCGAGATTTGTTCGAAAAACGTATTTTTAGTACTTTTTCAGTTATTCCTCAATATCTCATGAAAAGACAACAGTTCGAAAGGTATTGATGGGCTCTTTGGAAAAATATATATTTTTTGTGCAGATTGTGTTCCGTAACATCTACATTTCTCATCAGATTTTCATTTACTGTAAAAAGAAAATGATTGAAATTAAAATTTTTCGATTTCGGTCGCTTGTAACACTAACAATTTTCATCGAAATCGGCAAAGTAATATATTTTTGTAAGAGGACTGTAGGTCGCTTATGTTGATTGGATAATTTTTTCATGAGATATTGACGAATAGGTTCGAAATGTACCAAAAACACGTTTTTCAAAAAAAATTACGAAAGCGCTTGTTTGAAAGGAAAATTGGCTTGGAAACTATTTTTTTTCTTAAGCGATTACCACAAAATTTGTAAAATAGTGTTATCGATATATTTGATGCTGGTCTTCAATTTCTCGCCATCCATTGTCCATAACCGTACAATATTTAGAACGCATTGACTAGTTGAACCTTCAAAACCAGCTTACCCTTATGTAGTTATCAATTATTTATCGACACTGCTTTTATTTCGATTAGGAAAAGTTAATTTTAAAATATCGAAGAAAATGCGGGACAAAGGCAGGACACTTGGAAAAAATCAGTACATTTTGGGGGTTTTCTGTTTTGAAAAACTACGCAGGACAGACCTTTAAATAACAGTACGGTCCTGTAAAAAACAGAACGGATGGTCACCGTACATATACCTCAGTTTTCGGATAATTTTCACTTTTATACCTCACACCTTTCATTTGTGTAGTGAATCCCTTTCAGTGTTGGCCTGGTTTTTGCAGTAGTCTCACGGACTACTCATTTTTGTTGGCTGTTTTTTTTCGTTTACTGCACGACCGCTGTTGCGGCGGTCACAAACCTCAAAGGTCCCAAAGTGATTATATTAAAATGACAAGCTCTATGTAGCTGGAGCAGGATGTTAGTAGAAGCAGCAGCAGCAACAGCATCAGCAACCACTGTATGCGCTACAAGTTTCCATAAAATCAACCGCAAAAGCTACACGGATACGAAATAGCAGACAAGAAGTTGGTCAGCAGCGGAAAAGAACACGCACAACTTACTTACTACCAGTGCATGGATACACATAAATTTACATGTGTTATCTGGGACGCTTGCAGAAACCGCCAAACAAGCAGAAAATATTTTTTGTATTTTTTTTTTAATTTTTTTTCGCCTTATCTTCCTTTACGACCTGCTGCTTTATGCCACGTTCGTATGTACATAATGAAGAGCGAATGACCAAAGCAGAAATAAAACACAAGAAAAATTACAGCAATGAAGGTAGCTCAGCTGCTGGCCGTAGGGACTTTGCAGCCTCATTGATGACCGCTGAGACATTGAATGGATTTTCTGGCGTTCGTTTCATTCGCTGCCGTATACAGTGCGGTATGGTGTGCGTGAAGTAAGCGTTTTTTGGAGGGGGTTAATAAACAATAGAATCAAATCGATTCGAGACAATACCTTTTGGGCTGCTGCTCTTCTTCTTTACGTATCAGATTTCACTTCTGAGGCCAACACGTGTATGTTGATAGGCTTTATTTTTGGCTTTTTTTTCTTGCTGCTCATCGAAAGGCATATAATCGGCGTAAAAGGAAAAGAAGATCATTTTATCTTTTGGCTACAGACCTTCGTGGCACCACATTAAAATTATACTGAATAAAATTTGGTTTGGTTTTATTTGTATTAAGGCGCAGAGTAAAAACTGCGAAAAAGCATTGCAAAATTTTTAAACGACCCTTAGATATAGTTTTTCTCATACACCACGTAATAAAATATTTTTTTACATTCTTATTTTTATGCAGTTTTAATAGGTTCCACATACGTTCCACACAGTCCCAAGTCAAAACTTGTAAAATTTTTTTGGTAACCACGCAAATATTTTAACATTTTTAACCTTACATAAAATCCACATACATTCCACATGCAATCCACACAGTTAAATGTTAAAATTTGCATTATTCCAAATATTTTTTATAACCCCGCACATATTTTAACATTTTCACCCTGCATAAAATCCACATACGTTCCACATAGGTTCCACATAAAGTCTGCATGCTTTCCGCAACAAATTCACTCAGTTTTTTTTTTTCAAGAATTTAATTTTCCAACCACCCATAAAATTAAACTTTCACTCGCCTGCAAATTTGCTGCCCAAAGCCGCTCGCCCAATTATTCTATCCCCCATATGGGAGTTCATTGTCCCAAGCGCCTAAAATGCTGCTGCGGTCACACATATGTACATACATATGTTTATTTGCGGTTCAATATTTTCTTCTTCATTTATTTTCCTTTTCTTTTCCTTTCTATCGCCAGTGAACCACTGTAGTGAATTGCAAATTGAATCAAAACATACGAATAGCTGCAGCGTGTGTTTAATGTGTGCGCGCCTATAAGTATGCTACTTGGATGTTGTCAAAATCACTAAAACTCGACAAGCATCGGCAAGTAGAAAAGAATTAGTGAATGTGCGCGTACATATGTATGTATGTGCACAACGAAGCGGAAATCTTTATTTTATATAGTTTGCTTAAAGCCAAAAATAGCCGCACAAGTAAAGAAGTTTTGGTTGCTTTTTTTTCTGGCGCAGAAGAGGAGAAATCAATTTTTACGCTATATTTTTTGCTTTCATAATTTCCGAAACTTTCGCCTTTTTGCGAATTTTTGATGCAACATTTTTTTCTTAATTTTTTGTTATTATTATTTTTTATTTCCTTTTTGCCGGCAAATTTGATGACCGGCGTCATTTTGTGACGCGCGCTCCTTCATTTGCAAATAAAATACTCCTTATTTTTATGGCATATTTTATGGCGCTTACTTTTAATGACAATTCTTCTCAAGCGTTTATAAAAACTTACCTTAATTAAATTTCGTGTGGCATGTGATTCGCGCTGAAATTACAGAATGCAAGAAAAAAGTTAGTTAGACAAGATTTATGGCTTTAATAAAAATGTCGTTAATAAACTTAGCTTAGGATTAATGTTTAATTTAATTAAGCTTCAGAAATTGAGTCACACACAGCAAATATGTATTGTTGTTTTACTTTTCGTTGCATAATTATAGGCTGTGTACATTGCACGGAATACGTAGATTTGAAGTATTTGAAATTAAAAATAATTTCATTCAATTCATTTTAATTGCATATCTTGAGGCGTACGTGCAGCAGGATTGATAATTTACGACCAATATCTATACTAAAGTACCTGTGCCGATTTCTGATAGTTAATTGAGCCTAGTTCATGTGTGAACAGTTTTTGTTGCATACTTTTGGGTGCATAAATATAGGCTTTTTCCAAAAGTTCAATACCAAATTAAATTCAGGACATAATAAAAGCAATAAAGCCTAAATTACTGAAAATTAAAAACTTTTAAAAGTCTGAATTCAAGTAAGTTTACTTATGTAAAATTAATATTTCTACTGCCTACTTATAGGCTGATTATTTGTCAAACTTGTTTTATTGCATATTGTTTACTAAAATAAGTGCAACTTATGTCAGAATTAATGTCTCTATTCAGCAGTCCTTTTGCAAAAAATTTAATCGATATTTTTAATTGCCTGAATTTAGGCGCTGACTGACAGCGTTTTAGAAGAATTTCCGACCGAAACAACAAAACGAAGTTTAATTACTTTAGGCTATAGAAAATATAAAAATAAATTTAAAGTAAATAATTAAAACCATTGAAAATACTTTTCTTTACACTATTTCGCATTCAACACCTTACTCGTGTTTTAAATTTACACAAACACAATTTCCTCCAAAGTCTATTCCATATATCAATGCTGTGAGAATTTTTTTTTATAAATAAACCATCAATGTATAGTGGTAGCCTTTAATTATGCATTGTCATTGCGTGTAAAAAAACAGTTAATGCGCTTTTTATTTCTTTCATTGAACTATTATGACATATTGTTAATAAATGATTATGTGTTGCATACTTTTTGGCTCACTAATGAAATTGGCTTACAGCAGCAAATTGTAAAATGAGATTAATGCCATACATTGTATATTTTTAGCTGCGCGCAGAAGGCGAAAAGTTTAATTTGATTAAAGTTGTGATTTAATTATACAGTTTTCAGCATTTAAAGCATACTTTCAGGAGTTGTTGACATTTTTCGTTGCTTTTGTTTTCATTGAAGAGATAATAAGCCTGCTTTCAGCGAAAAGCAATTGATTTCAAATATACAATATGTAATTTTTTTAATTTTTTTAATAACTTTATAGCATACTTTTAGGCGGCTGTTTAACTTTTACGGCCTCTGAGCCCATAAAAATGAGCTTCGTGCAAATATTAGGCTGGTCAGACATGATTACTGCAATGTAGTTATTTTGCGAAATAAGCCTTGCATGCTTTTAGGCTACTTTTTATGATTCAATGCTGTAGTGAAATAAAAAAATAAAAACTAATTCCACTTATTCATTTAAATGAAGTTCAACTCAATTGTCGTTTCGTTTAACTCTTCTATTATTTACGCAAATGAAGCTTATTTGTAGCAAGCTTTTAAGCATATTTGTTCAATTCAACACTTTTTATGACTATTATTTTTTAAATGAACTCACTTATGGCATTTCAATCGAACTATTAACATAAACGCTTGAATTTCATTGAATTATTAAACATTGCATACTTTTTCGGTAAAAGATTATTTTCTATAAAATTTAAAATCAAGCGCAAAAGCAATCAAATCGATTTATGCATAGCGTTTATAAATTTTTAAACAGCAAAACAATCGCTCGACTAATCTATGCAAAATTTTAATTAAAACAGCCGATAAGTATGCAATAGAAATACACGAAAGTGTATCGCACACAGCAGCAACAGCGTCTACCAATGAAATTTAATGAAAATATAACCCCTCCCCCTCCCGCGTTTCGCTCACTCTCCTCTAGCCCACACCAGCTTGCCATGCCGTTATTCACGAGCAACCGCAAATTTTGACCTCGTGACCTAAACTCTATGTAAGTGGTAAGTAGAGAAGCTGAAAGCAGCACCGAAAAGTATACTTAACATAAAGTAATCTAAAGAAAACAAATAAACGCAAAGCCGCTTTTGCAGCAACTGTGTGTAACTGGGGGCGGCTGAGTTTTGTTTGTGCGCCTAAAAGTCCCCATCGACACTTTGAACTTGTTAACCCTTTTACTTTCACTTGATGTGGTCTTGTGTAAACGCACTTTTTGTCGCTCGCACAGGCATACGCAAAACATATAGAGACTGTGTCGCCATTTGCAGAGGGCGTTAGTTGAGTTAACTTTGCAGTCACGCCTTCACTGGCAGACACACACACACACACACACATTCTTACAATGTTAAACAGCAAGGCACACCGGCAAGTTTATTAAAATTCTATGAAAATCTGTACAAGCAGCCGCTGTTTGTCTCATTTACAGTTAAAAGCAAATGTATGGGTGAACTACAAGGGAGATGTTGGTGTTTATTGGGGCTTTTGTATAGCATACTTTTAGGCTGGAGGGTAGTGCTGCGGTTTATGTAGGTCTTTTTGTCACGTATTCGGTGTAGCAGCGGCTGTAAATTCAATCCGTTGATGTGTAAATACAAAATTAGTGAGTATTTTTCAATCAAAAGTGAGTTGAATGGAGAATGGAAATTTGAGTCAGTTTTAAGAGGGAGGCAAAGAGCTTTTGAATGTTGAAGGAAATTTCAGTAGAATAAAACATTGTGTAAGGTAGAAATTTCCATAAAGGAGTTTAAAGGCACATGGACTAGCGCAGCCAAAAGTATGCAAGTGTATATTCGTAGGCTTTCTTTTTAATGAGGGAAAAAAGCTTTTGCGATAACAACCAAAAGTATGCTTTGAAAATTTAACATAAAATGTGAAATATTCAAAGAAGCAGAAAATTTCTGTAGATACCACCATGGTAAAAGGACTATATTAGTCATTATAGAGTCTATTAGGCAGCCAAAATATGCAATAAAATATCTTAGAAACCTTAAAAAAATTGCGAAATCAAAGCAACCAAACGTATGCCCTCAAAAATTGTATTCAATTAAAGAAGAAATTTGAACGTTCAAAGTTAGACTTCTGTTACATTAGCAAGCTTAAGAATAATTTAAGGCTGTGGTTATGCAATCGAAACCTTTAAAATTTGTTTAGAAAGCATTTTTATTGAACTTTCGACATAGTTTTTATAATTTTGGTTAAAGTTACAGCTGGAGCGCGCCCAAGCAGCTAAAAGTAGGCAACAAGTTTTAACGAGCGTATCAAATATGCAAAAAGAAATTGCAGGAATGCATTTTTAGTAATAATTAGTAACCGATTCAATACAACAGCAACGAATACCATGCAGTAAGAAAATTTAGAAACCTTAAAATACTTTTGCAGAAGTCTGGTGCCTTATTTTAGACCTTTGATGCATTACCGAGCTTATGACTAACTAAACAAAATAATTTTAGCCTATCATTATGCTACAGAAATATTTTAAAATTAAAATAAAAGGAGTTTTCATAGAACTTCCGATAAGTTAAAAGTTCACAAGTCAAGATTTAAAAAATTAGAAAATACTTTTGAGAAAGTCTAGTGGCTAAATTTTAAGCTTTGATGCATCCAAAGCTTCGGATTGAGGAAAAAATAGAATTATGCTATGAAAATATTTTAAATTAAAATACAATGCAATTTCTTATTAAACTGCCGACATATATTTTTTTTACTTTGGGACAGAATGATTGCAGCTAAAATTATGCAACGATTTTTAATTACGTGTAAAATTCTCAAATAATAGAAGGGCTAAACGAGTTGAAATTTTTAACTAGTTGTTATGAAATTGTTAAAAGTTAAAGCACCTAAATGCATGCAACAAAAATATAAGAGGATTAAAAAATGTGTGAAAAAGTACAAAGCCACAATTTGAATGCTTGTTGCATTACCTGCTTTAATATTGATTAAACAAAGTATTTTGAGCCTATAAGTATGCAACTTAACGCATATATAGCCTTCTACATAAATTTACTGAGTTTCCTAATATTTTGAAAACTACTAATCAGTTGCTACAATAAGTATGTAGTTAAATCAGAAAACCCTTAAAATAAATTCCCACAACCCCTAAAAGTATGCATTTATATCAGAAAAAAAATAATGAACTCTAACAGCGGTTATTAGCAAGGCATTATAGCTTTAGCAAACCAATAAAAACTTAGCGCTTGAAGCAATTTATAAAGTCAATAATGATTTTAAAATTTCAGAAAGATCCTTACTAGTTTCCATCGAAATGCGCTTATAAATTCTTTTTTAATTCGATGAAATTTCCAGATTCAAGAAATTTAATGCGCAACGGCCCTCTGAAATATGCCAGTATTCTGTAGATTAATTCCAACAGTATTTAGATAGTTTTAGCCCATAAGTATGCAGCGCTCTAAGTCATTCGACAATTAAAAAGTTTTTAAATTTAGAAAAATTAAATACTAATGGGTGGCGCCCTAAAATAGGCAATGACTCAAAATGTTCCTTAAACGGTTTCCAAAGTAGTTAAAAGCAACACACAGCCTACAAATATGCAAGGCAATATAAAATAAGCGCTTTAATTATTCTAGCGCTTTTAAAATTTACAAACATCAGAGTAGTAGTCGCATGGAGGTATGCAATAATTAAAAAAAAAATTATATTTTTCTGAATTCATGGCATACTTTAAGGAGCTGTGGGCTACAGATTACGGCAAAAAAAGAACTTTTGATTTGAAAAGACACTGTAAGCGCCTTTTTAATATTGCGCCTATAATTGCTACTATCTGCTATGGGATTCCCGTAATCTGTAGCCCACAGCTCCTTAAAGTATGCAATGATTTCAGAAAAATCTTTCAATGAATTCTCAAGGCCGTTAATAGCAAGTCGCGGAGTTATTTTTTCAATTTTTCCTTCTCCATTTTGTCTTTATTGCCTACCCTCCATTGAGCGCATGCTCTTGTGTAAAATAAATTATAAATCATATACAGTTAATTAAATTGCTTACACACCAACTAGCGCGGTCATATCGCATTAGCTTTAATCAATGCACAAGTAAGTGTTAGCCACGCCGACCGCACGCCCGCTCTAAAGCGTATGCCACGTGAGACACGCTATACGCCACCTAATAATAGACTTACTTACTAAATACTAAAGAGCAGCACGCTATGCACCTACTACATGATCGTATAGAATATTTTTAGGCGCCACTTAAACAAAACGAAATGTAATGAAACAACTTTAGCTACACAGTGTAAGCGAGCAGGTGTGCGCGAGTACATGGCGGTGTTAATGTGTATCGAAATAACAACAATTTCAGGGTTATTGTACGCTATAATGGCAGCAGTAAGAAGAATGGATGATTTAGTGCATATTAAGGCATGCTAAGCCGCAAAGTAAACGCGAAAACACGGCGACTACTTAAATCTCGCTGACAAAAGGCCACTCACGCTTAGCGTAACAAATGTAAATATATTTTTTTTTCTTAACACGCTTGCACGCAATGCAGCTAAATTACGCATATATTTGCTATAAAAAGGCACATAAAAAAATTAGAGAGCTGCATCGATACGCCGGCTACACGCAATGGTAAATAGGCTTTAAGAAAATTAAGGTGCCATGAATGGCGCAAAAACAAAGTGCTTAGAAAAACGAAAGAAAACGCAATGTGCGTGGCCAAAGAAAAATGCCATTTAAATGCTCATTAAATAGTAAATGCACGTTTCACATGTGAAAAGCGGGCGCCTAAAAGCTGCTTAAAATACGTATAGTTAAGCGGTCATAGCTGCCTAAGGAGGCAAACAAAAGCATTTAGCGTGCTAAAGTGCGAAAAAAGAAAGAAGCAAACGCTATTTTTTGTCAGATTACTATCAGTCTAAAGCCTACTCATACATTATTTTACGCCTACTTTTAGGCGCACTTCAACTTTAAAGCAACTCGGCGGACAATTTAATAGTTTTTTCTTTTTATTCTCTAGCGCACACACTCGACAGCGGTGTGAAGGGCACTTAAACACTTGCCCTTCCTGTTCCTAAGCTTTATATGCGCCTAGTTGCACACCTTTTTTTCGTTGTTGTCATCAGCCATCTTTCATCTTTCAATGTTGCTTTGCTACACACTTCCCTGTGGGGAAAATCTCTATTTCTGAACTGGTGCGCTTCTAGTATATTTAGACCCAGTAGTGTCAATTGCCCCCGCTGCATCGCTTTTTCGATAGTTCCGAACCAATTCTAAATTCGTCACCTTAGATATAGTTTTCTAATGAAAAAAGTGAAATAAAATACTCTTATAAAAGTAGCACATTTCGTTGATTTTTGGTGGAGGTCTGGTTCGTTTTTGGCGTTAAAGATCTATTACGGCACTAGAAATTTGGTTCACTAGTTCGCGGATTCCCTACAGGGTTACTATAGCTATGTATGTTGATTTTAGCTGCTTACAAGCTGTAGGCTCCCAGGGGTAATGTCATTACGTTAATGTCCTGCCAAATGTGTTTAGCAGCTGCAAGATTAACAACGCAGACACATATTTTGGTCGCTGTGGGAATGTAAAGAAAGAAGGTTACTTTACTTCGCTAAGATTATTTGATGTACTTCAGTTGTTGTAGCTAAAGAGTGTATCCTTTAATGTGGATAGCCTGTTAGCTGAGTTTTACTTAAAAAAAAAACTCACTTCCGCCTAAAAGTATGCTGTGTACTTCGAAAATGTGCTTAAGCTGATTTCAAGGTGTTACATCCATCAATTAGCCTTTTGTTCTCAAATGAAATGAAATGAAATGAAAGTATGCGATTTTGCCACGACGAAAAGGAGAATTTTGAATGTTCGAATAAATCGCTGCAGCAAACTAGGCAAACAAAATTGAGTTTCGTAAAAATATTTAAAAATATTCAATTCCAGCATCAAATGGAGATGAAAAAAGATTTTTTAAATTTTTAATCGAATTTTGCTCTTTCATTTTCTTTTAGCAACTAAAATTATGCTTTGGTTTTTGCTAACTCCTGAATAAAAATTTTAACGTGTTTAACGCATGTTTATGAACTTTAAAGGGCTGTTTGCAGCTCTCAAGAAAACTAAAAATTCATAATGGGAAAGAAATTTTTTTCTATCGAAATTTCTTAAATCAGTTTGCAGTTCCCAAAGTACTTTTTCAACCAACAGAAATAATGAAAAATATTTTATGCGGTTTTTGACAGACGTGAAACTGGCCCCTAATAGTACATATGTTAAACATTTGTTGAAAAATATCGATTTATTTCAAAAAATTCATTTAAAAAAATCACAACTTTTTTTTCAAATACACAGGGAGAAAAAACTTCTAAAACGAATAAAAATATGCAATGAATTTTTAGTTCTAAAAGTATGCTGCACTGTTTGCTCCAAAAGCAAACACACTTTTCAAAAGCTCCACATGCGCCCAAATATATGCAACAAATATACGAAGTACAAAGAATTTATAAGTGTACATCAAGTTGTCGTTATGTACCTAAATGCATGTTGTGACTTTAGCAGACAAAATTAGCTTTATTAAAAGCCTGTAAAAAACTTTTAAATTGTTAAATGAGAAGAAGTATGCCAAACTGATGTAGAAAGTTGACAACAATGTAAACTATGAGCATGGTCTGCAGTTTCAAACTTCAAGCATTGGACAATATACATACATATCTGCGCTAAATTTGGAGACCGGAGAACCAAATTTTTTTTTTTGCTTCACCCAAAAATATGCAGAAATAAAACAATTGTGTTAGAAAGCGTTTAGTAAGTTAAGTATTTTAAATAAGTAAATGTTAGTAAATTTTTAACAGTTAATTTCTTATGAAAGTATCAGGAGTAGACAATTGTCAAATGGCTACGGAAAGTATGCAATATTTTCTGAGCGAATGTGGTTCCAAAAGTTCCCCTATTCTTCTCGAATACTCTCAACTCAGTTGGTTATTGGAATCATATCTGGTTACTGCCTATAGGTAATACAAGCAGGAGGATAGGGGTTTCCAACAAACGACTTGTTTCGAACTGCGAGATCAAGTGGAATTCCAAAAAATTCCAAGCCCCATATTTTTATAATATTTGATGTGCTGCGATTTTTTACGAAATTAAACAAAAAAATCTAATCAACCACGAATTTTAAATAAACATTTCTGTTTTTAAAATGTTTTTCTTTTAAATTTTTCCGAAAATTCTAGATTAAGATTTCTAAACCGTCAACAACTTTACAAGAGCTTCATTTTGTATGATACTTCACTAACTATTTTTTAAACTGTTTTTTTTTTTTTAATGAAAATTCCATATTAGATTATAGGGGTACTACGCAAGGTGGTGTCCTCTCTCCCCTGCTCTCGATTGCGGTTATAAAGGACCTTCTAGAGGATCTGGAAAAAGTGTTGGAAAAGTTGATCTGGCTCAAGGTAACCTGAACTCCCAGCAAGACAGAACTTGGGTTATTTACCAGGCAGTACAAGATACCCGTGGTGGCCCTTCCCTCGAGTGGGGTGTTCGTCTGTGGCTTTCAGACTGGGTAAAGTACTTAGGCTTGATCCTGGATAGGAAGCTGTCGTGAAAGCCTAACATTGAGGAAAATGTAAGAAAGGCGTCGGTTGCCTTGTACTGCTATAGGGGATCTATCGGTAAAAGGCGAGGTCTCTCGCCCAAAGTAATTCATTAGCTCTATGAAGCCAGATTTAAGTCTATCTTGTTTCACGAAGCCCTTGCCTGGTGTAACTTACTAGAGAAGGTTATACTTGTATAACAACTGGAGTGTTTACAGCGGATCGCCCTAATCGGAATTAGAGGAGCATTAGGAACCATACCTACACTGGCTCTTAACGTCATGTTGAACACGGCGCCTGCGAATATTTCAGACAAAATTGTCACAGCAGGAACTGCTATTAGACTCAGAGAAACCGGGTGATAAAACCCTGGACTTCTGGAGGGCTTTTACCTCGGCCTGAACACATAGATTACAGCGCCTCCGAAATGGCCCCCAGAAGCTCCTGGAGGTTTCGGGAGGTTTTTTCTGTCAAAAACTTTCCACCAAAGCTACGTTCAGGCTTCCGGACATCTGCAGTGTCTTTCAGGTGGAAATCATGAAGGAAGCGGTAGACTGAATGCTATAGGGTGTGATGGTGCTCTCAAAATCGGTAAAAAAAAATGTTTGTATCAGCTGTTAAGAGGAAGATGAGGTGGAATCATCTCCAGACTTTCTTTTAGACTGTCGTTTAGACTGTAGACTGGAAGCATTTTGGCTCGCACTTCTTAACTAACACTGAGCTCTCAGGGATCGAAATGACCCGCATTCGAATTATAGTAATCGGCTCGCAGCGTTTCGGTGACTAAATTAAGGATATCTGTTGAGTTTTTTCGTGGTATCACAAAGCACAATCTCTTAATTGTGGAAGTGTGTCCTTTGCTTGGGGAAACCACTTTAACCTAACCCAAGCTTACCTATACTTCTTTGAGCTAAGACAGTTGGTCACATTAAGTATACCCCACGTTGAGCGGCAAAAAGTTAAAAAGTATGCTACCAAAAGAATAACCTCTTTTAGTCTACATAAATGCCAAGAAGTATGCAGTAGAGGGTAGTTTTTTTTTTGATTTTTCGGATATCGAATTTCGAAATTTTCGCCCAACTTCACCTGATACAGCATTTTCCTCATCTACTATAGTCCGTAATAATTGCCTTAAATTAATGGAATTATAAATATAAAAAAGTTTAATAAGCTTATAAGTATACATACATACTTCCACTACTCATTAATATGCAAGTGGCAGATTTTGCACACATACATACAAAGGAAGATACTCCCCTGCAGTACGGGTGAGTGACTACAGGACTGCTGAATCGGTAGCTACCTAATAAACACCGTCAATTACCGACCGACTACTTGCAGTGTATTTCATCGATTACTTTTACAAGGCAATGTCCTAGGCGGTAGTCACCATCGGCTCTCTCTGCACTACCGGGAGTTACTAAAGTAGTCACTTGCGTGATTTATGGGCGCCCTCTGTCGTAGTTTTTCGCTATTCTGCTTACGACTGGTTCGACTCTGCACTACCATGTGCACTACCACGGGTTAATAGAGTAGCTACTTACCTAGGAGTAGGTGCAGTAGCGGTTCAAAAGTAGCGATTGACTCCAGCAGTACTGGAGGGTCGTGTTTACGTCCGTATGTGTATATGTGCACAGGTATCTTGCACTTCACATTATACATTATCGATTACTTAAGTGTCTACTTAGAAGAGTCAAAGGCCCGACCATGAGCACAGCCCAACAAAGATGGAAAGAGAATTTATTTGTACCTGTAACTTCGAATAAGTATGTATGTATATCACTAACTACATACATGTAAACACATTACATTCACATGGTAAGCTAGCCAGATATCATTGCCTAGCTTTAGGCATACAAGCCAGCGCAAAATAAAAGTATAGAAACTAATCGAGCGCTCATAATTTCGCACAATTAAGCTACGCTCGAAGGCACTAAGTAAGTACAAATATATGTCTATATGTATGCATGTACGTAGCTAGGGAAGTGAGATAAAGTTAGCAGTTGAAGGCGAATGCGGAATACCTTCGTTCATCGAGCACACAAACACATCAACCCATTCGCGTATATATTTTTTGCTGCTGGGGATAGGGTAATTTTGTACATGACTGCACTGCAAGGAGTAGTACATTGAACCCATCCGCAAGCAGCTGTGGGGATGTTAATCATTCATTGTCACGCACACAATTGCAAGTATGTATTTATGTACGAAGATGTAAATACTTACACGTATGTACATCCCTAATAGCAGGTGCACATTTACATTCGTTCATATTTATTGTAGTTATTTGTTCTCCATAAACCCTTCTAGATATTTGGTGTTAAGCGGTAATTTTCACCCTTCCGACGTTCCTCTTTATTCAATTTACCCTTCTCCCGCAGGCTTTGGCTTTCTCTCCCTATGGTTCCGTTGCTGTCATAAGCGCCTTTTATTTATGATTTTCACACCCTCGTTTCGGTTTTTGTTTGCTGCTTTTCTCGCCCTTCTGCCCCTAATATCTTGCTGTGCAGTACTTTTCATACTTAATGAACTCATTTCTACCCACTTACAAGCTGCGTCATTACTAAAGTTTACTAATTTACAATTTAATTACAAATGGCAAATCAACAAAGCTTTTCATACTTTTTTTTTGTTGTTGCAGCTGCTGCTTCACAGGAATAAAAGTGAAACATTAAAGACGTGTTAAAACATAAAAGGAGAACTACTAAAACCTCACTCCAAGTGATTTATTGAATGGTAGGGAATAACAAATAAAAAAGGTAGCCTACCTACAGGCGCTAATGTCATTCCAAGGTCAAAACTCGAATAGTTCGTTACGAATTTAAATGAAAGTTCTGCATCTATTGTAAAATCTAATATTTTCAAATTTAGATAAAATATTTCAAAATACCTCAAAAATAAATTTTAAAACTTTAAACCTTGTAAATTTTTGGAAGAATTTAAACAGCGAATATAGCTATATTATTTTGCGAATTTTGCCTAGTTAAAAATACTCTTTAGCATTTAATTGTATGTTGAAATTAAAAAATACATATATTTACATAAACTATGTACTATACTGAAAAAAACTTAAAATTTATTTAGTCTTTAATACATTTTTCAACAACAAAAATACTAAAATACACACCATAACATAAAAAGTTTCCAAAATCTCAAGGCTGCAATATAATTTTCAAAACATTCGAAAAATTCAGCATTTAAAAAAAACTAACCCTTTTCCAAAAACAAAAACGCAAAATAAACATACCATGAAATGTAAATGTTTTCGAATTTTTTTTTTTTAAAGTTGCAACAAAAAATACGCGAAATGAATAAACGACTAAATTCAGCAAGGTCTACAATTTCAAGGCTTCACCATAATTAAAAAATAACATCAAAACAAGCAAACAATTTAAATAAAGAATAAACATACCATGAAATGAAGAAAAAAAATATTTAAAACCTCAAGCGAAAAATCAGCCAAAATTCCTCGAATTTCAAAAACTATAAAAGTTTGCAATAGACAACCTAAAAATTTTTAATAGACAGTATTTGTGTTTTCGTATTTAAAAACAGAATTGTGTGCTTGAAAAAGTAAAACTTTATTTAAAAAAAATTTTATTTTAAATAAAAAAGTCCGATTTTTTTTTAGTATGTATCAACATTGCTTTAAAACCATTGCAAGCATTGCACACAAAAAAAACCCTTATCAACGCAAAATAAACTTAACGTAAATAAAATTTGCCAGCGACAATTCCGAGAATTTTCATCTGCAAAAAGTGTAAACATTACATATGTGTATAGATTAAAAAAGTCTAAAAAAATGTTAAGAATATAATAGAAAAAAATTCCACGAGCTGCACCAGCTCGTCGCCATCGCCATAGCTTGAAGGCGGAAGTTGTGCTGACCCTACCTACACTCCACTATTTGTTTAAGCCCGATATTTGCTATGTGCCTTTATCAATTTCTATTATTTTTGTCTTCGTTTCGCATGCCACTTTGTAATTCAAGCTCGGCCGTTGTCGATGTCGCCGCTAACTGCAAATAATTTAATGCCAGCCATTTGCCATTTATGTACTTGCAGTACTCGTATTTATGTTTATGCACATCTGAGACGCGTGAAAAACGTTCAAATAGAAGTGCGAACAACAAAAACGGTAAGAGCAGCAACAAGCGCAATGTTGCTTAGAGATTGTCAATGGAAGCAATGGCAGTAAGTAGCTCCTGTATCTAAGCTTCAGCTGTATCTACGACCATTAACTCGTAAATGGGTTTGTTTACTTGCACCTTTGTGTAGCCTTGGCGTCAGCAAGATGGGAATGAGGAAGAACAAAATATGGTATGGTATAAAGTACCTACAATATTATACTTATTGTTGTTATTATTTCTATTGTTGTTGCTCTCTTATTGTTTCGACTATGTATGTACATACATACCGTCGCTGCTACCCATTACTACTCCACATCAGGGCGTCAGCTGGCGGCAAATAATAAGTAATTCGATATTCATTTTTGTGTTGGCAAATTTGTAGTAGTTGTTCCATGCACACATTCCCTAATAAACGCTCCGCTCCACTTGCCGTCTCCACAGAATCCAAATACATACATAAATAACTAAAACAACAACACATTGCTAGCGTCATATGAAAAAATATGCTCACCCTTCGCCCTTACTGCTCACTTGGCTTTGTTGGATTTTTATGACGCATTCAATATTAGATAAAGTGGTGATGTATGCATACACTTAATGTACACATATGTATGTATGTACATATGTACGTACATATAAGTAAAACCGCAAATAAGTACATATATTTATTTATAAAACTACCACAAAAGGCAATAAAAATTTATGAATTATTGCTTCGGACTTTAGGCTCAAGTGCAGTGGATGACTTCATAAAATTAAGTATTTATGTATATGCACATACAGTGACTCAAACAAGCGTTCACATGGTGATTTATCTTAAATATTCAAAACGAGTTATTACTATAAATCTTATTTATGATCCGAATGTCGAACTCCCGCGAGTTCCAATTGGCCAAATAAGTCTATGTATGTAGGTACATATATTCGATTTCTGTTGACCAATGACAACCACCCCACCCACCCATTTTGAAATTGCCACCAACTGTACTATACAGTTTCAGCGACAGATTCACCATCGAGCTGGATCATTGTTGCCGCCAGGGAGTAAAGAGAAAATATTTCTTCAAATTTATTTCGTTGTTCCATTAACCGTGTTATGAAACGCCACATCATTGGAGAATTTCAAGAACTTCTTCACGAACATAAATGTAAATGTGCCTTCTGAAGATCACCAAGCCACAAAAAATTAATTTTGGACGTGACGAAGTTCGCCGGGTCTGCTAGTTTCTTATACAAATTAGGTTCATGCTACAAGCAAACCCATATATGTACATATGTAAGTATATTAGGGTGGTCCAAAACAAAGTTAAGTCGGAATTTTAATGCTCTCCCCACCTAGGATTGTTCTTTAACGAAAAAATCATACCCTTGTTTTTTATTTTGAAATCAAAAAATATTTAGAAGTCGCTCAAAGCGCTCAAAGTTTTCAATGTATGTACAGAAGAACAAATTTTCGTAGAAAGGGTATAGAATTCTTGAAAATGAGTATGAGGAGGCCTTAAGTTATAATCCACAATTGTTTATTTAACCATTTTCTATTACTAATTTGCTTTCAGCTATTTAATACTACCTTATAAAAATTTGCCTGACAAACACAGGCCTGTCTATTTGGAAAAAAATAATTAAAAATAACCATATAATCAGAAATAATCAAATAATTAAATTTTGGTTAGGCTAAGATGGTTGCTCCCGCTGCGGAATGGGGTTGGACTCTTATAGAGTTGGCATTTGTGAAACCTATAAGCTTGGAATTTTAATGGCTAAGCTATAGAAAAAAAACCTTGAAACATTGAAGTTTGGCAGGAGTTGACTGGCGTTGCCAGAGAGTTCCCCAAGACAGTCTTAGAAGTCCGACTAAATATGTTTGAACCTCAGCGAAGCAAAGACTGTACAGCTTAGCAGAAAGTAGTGAAAAATAGTAGTTGCGTCTAAGTTATCCTAAAAAGCTCATTGACCGACCGCCGGGCGAGCGAAAAAAGCCTTTCGTCTGCGTATCTGCTGGTTTCCGCTTAGCTCTAGCTGAGCTGACATGAAGGCCATCTGTTCAAAAGTAGTCCAAAACTAATCACAGGTATATACTTCAACCACTGCCTATCTCTGTGAGACCGCCTCAAGGGTCCCGTGCGCAGCCAAATAATCCGCCCTACAGTCTACTTGCCTCAACACTCGACTTATTTTAGTCTCTCTCACATTTGCTCTGCACTAAGATTGCTTCATTTCTTTTAAGGCTGACAGCAAGAAGAGTCAGGCCTTTGAGATTTCTTGCCTTGTGCCCGAGGAGACGCAGGATTTAGCTAGTCGAAGGCGGGCAGCTGAACCGGCCTGTTTGAATAAAAATGTGTGTGCCTTTGATTTTTTTTTATGAAGCTGAAGTTCCCAGCCCATCCCCAACAAGTGAAAGGACATGTAAAATAAATTGAAAATAATAACAAAGCTATCACTTTGCGACGAAAATAGCTCAAAAGCAAGCTAAACTCGTCAATCATATTACATACAAACATAACCCCTCCCGGCCAATCCCTTGCAAAAGGTACAGTAGTAGTAGTAGTGAAAATAATACATATTAGATAAACTTAAGCACAAATAAGCTCGCGTATGATAAGCTTATCCCGAATAATAGACCCAAAAATTATGAAAAAATTACGTTAACCCTTTTAACAACATTGGCAGAATTCCAGATTTGGCATGTGTATGTATGCGTATGTGTTCGCACGTAAGTGAAAATTAATTTCAGATTTGCCTGCGTGTGTAGACAAGTAAACGCATCAAGAGCTAGTTAGAGCTGTATTTTATAAAGTTCTGGGGAATTTTCCTACGAATGGTTATTTCACTGTGTGTGACAATAAAACTAATTTGCTAAATGGCACATAAATATGCAAAACATCCATAGTTTGAGCACACATTTCATGGGAAAAAGGACACTCCCTTACATGCTTGAAGTACATAGTGGGCAATAGATATGTGTCTGCCGCCAAAGCAAAGCAATTTGTATTGCTTGTAAGCGACACTATTGCCTTTTGTAGAGATAAAATGAACTGCCCATTCTCATTAAAACGTCTGCTTGACCTGTTCATATCTCCGTCTTATCATCCCCTTTATTGCTCACCAATTCGCATAGAGGCCGCTTGATACCATAAATCATGATGTTAATGGATTTAAATTTAACCATTTGTGAATTGGTTGCAGGTGGTGATTAGTGGGGAGAAGAAGGTAAAAGAAAAAGTTTCCCAGCACCTTTTCTATAATGCGCAGAGTTATGTCTGTATAGTGGGCTATATAAGAGAAGAGTCCCAAATTGTACTAAATTAAGAGATAAACCCAGCGATGAGTTAATAATGAGGGGGATATAATGGTCGAAAATTACTACAAGTGGCAGGTGATTTATGGCCGCGAAGAATAGACTATTTGTTTATAAGAAAATATTTTGTTACGATAAAGAGTTAACTTTTTAGGTGAAAGCTCTTGTATCTGTAAATAAAAATGTCAAAGCTTTCTCAAAAATTAAAGCTTTATAAACTTTTCAGTTGAAAAAGATGTTTCGAAAGAACTTCTGAAAGTTATGTTTCCATTGAAATCGGATTTCTGTACTATTTAAAAAACATGGAATTGGTTTCGTTTGTTAGAAAAGCTTACATTTTGATTGAAAGCTATTCGTGTTATAAAATCTTAAGTTATGCAAATTTCATACTGAAATTGTGATTAAAAGCTCTTCACCTGCTTTATGAAAGCTTAAATCATGGCAATGTGAAATTACAATTTACACATAAACGTCAGAAGAACCTTTTCTTCTTGCTAGCATTTATTATTTATGAAGCTTAAATTGTAATTTGGGTTGTAAGAAAGCCAAAGTTTATAACGAAAGCTCTCCAAACTCTCTGTGTAAGCTTAAATAGTGCAAATTTGAAGCGCTAATTTAAGTTCAGATATGCAATAAGAAGCAACATTTAGTCTCAAAACTTTCATGTACATACTTAAGTATTAAGTTCTTATAAGCTTTTGTTATTGAAATAAGTATGCAAAACAATTCTCTTGGAAGTTAAACTTGTATTAAATTTTATTTCCTTTGTTAAAAAATGAGGAGTGAAAGTTCTTAAAATTTTTGCGACAGCTTAAGCAAATCAAGTTAATGGAAAGATTTTCTTGTCAACATATGTGGCTGAAAGCTTTCATACAAATATAAGTTTCTCCAAGTTTAAATTAGGCAGTAATACTTAAACAGAGCGAAAGTTGAAAGTTTTAATCCCGGCTCGAAATACCTATTTAATGAGAAAAAAGCATGTCAAACGCTTGTTTGTATATAAGATTTTAATTTTATTTGACCCCTTTTATTAAAGCTACAGTAAGTTATACAAACCTGAACTTACAATTTACTGATAGGAAATACTAGAAGAAGCTTCACAAAATCACCAAAATCGTCAAGCTTTTTCTCGAGAATTGGCCAATGAAGCAAAAAATATACAAAAATAAAGCTTGCTTCACCATTCAAAAGCTTGGGAAAATGACTTTAAAATCACTATTTGGTACTAGGAAGAGTGCATGTTAAATGGAAAGCTCTAGAGCCTCAAAGAAAGCCCTTTTTCGCAGCTAAATAAGTAAAATATTCAAGCAAGACTCTGAAAGGTTTGACGCTCCGTCGAGTGATCGTGAAAGCTCCTATTTTTTCTGAAAGTTCAAAAGCTAAGCAGAATGTAAAGGTACTTTTTAAATAACAGAATATCTGAATACCTGAAAGCTTCTTTTAAAGCACAAAAGCGCAGTAAAATGTAAATGCAAGTACATTTTTAAGGATTCCTAGAAAACATTCGGCTTCGCTCACTCATTAACGCTCTTTTGAAAACTATTAAAGCTTTAAAGCTTTTATTAAAGCTCAGAAGATTAATAAACTTAACAAAGTCTATAAAACCTCAGTTAATCTTTTAAAAGAGCTTAAATAGATATTTGAAAACTATACATGTTTCTTAAGCATAAAATTATATTGAAACACATTTTATAAAAATCTACTTAGCAGTACTTTCACGCAAGTACATGACACGTTAATCCCTAAAAATATGCTGCTCTTCTGGCCACAACAATAAAATTGCCTCCTTTATTCTTTTTTGGCATAAGCCGTTAACAATACTGGTAGGTATTTAACATTCTTGTTTGCTTTTTCTCTTCTTCTTATTTTTATTTTATTTTTATTTTTTCGAGGAAAAACCACTCCAACGTCACATATGTGCGTATGTATGTACATCCGTCAACACAATGTCCCTGACATAATACCACATACATTATATCATTTTACATACGATAAATTATTCGATAGGCGGGTACTGAGTGAAAAAAGCACAAACACAAAAACCAAAATTCGACAGCAAATGATAACATGGACCACAAAAGCAGCAAAAAATTGCCATAAAACAATAAAAAAAAATTCCCTTAAAACTTTCTTCATCCAACCAACACAAACCAGCTACTGGCTACTTAAGGCAGCGAAAAAACGAAATTTATTACCTCCCCCTGAAATTTATTTAAAAAAAAATTGATTTCCGAAGGGCTGTGATTACCAGCTAGTCGATATATTTAAAGGAAAAATGTGTGGAAACTGTTGCCAGTGGCCATAAAAGGCGTTATTGCAAATAATGATTAAATGGCATAAACTTTAATTTATTGCTGCCACAGAGTGAAAAACTAAAACGCCAATAAAAAAAGGACCGTCAGTAACAAGCACAAAGTCACAATAAAAGGGAAAATAAATTAATAAAACGCGCGTGAAACTCAACGAAGGCACTCAAACTGTCAATGTCAGGCGAAAAAAACAGTGTTAAACGTAAGAGAAAACTACAGCATTGTGGGATAAAAAACACACAGCCTGAAAATGATATGCAAAGTTGGAGAGCTTTGTTTTTTTTTTGGTAGTAATTTTGTCAACTAAAGTTTGCTCTTGTTATGTGTTTATATTGACCGCCTTTTTTCGATTTTGCTTGGCCTTTTGTGTAAATTTGTTGAAATGGTGAGTTGGAAAAAACGACAAAATGGAGGCTCTTCTAAAGCCCCTTGCAGGAGAAATTTGTAAAAAATAGTTTGCTTTGCGACTTAACTGAGTGCATTTTAAATTTTAAAAATTGTCTGCGTGATAAAAAACAAAAACCTCTCATAGATATTTTAAGTTTTAAATTTTGGAAACTGATCCGTTGAAAATTACTATGAAGGCCTAAAACTCTCGGAAACTATTACGGTGTGCTTAAAACAGTGATGGGCACGCGACTAAACAAAATTTATGGATAGCTTAAAAGTGTCTTGCCCGCGGGCAAGGCGGTGCCCCTCATCAGTTTAAACTAAAAATTCCGTTGGCTAACTTCGTTGCATGTCGAGTCATTTTAAACTTTCGCAATGTATACTGCGGGAGATGCTTTGTAACGCTTTCTATCAATGTTATATAGACCAGTGATGCTCAGAGAGAGCTTTTACTCTGTGCGCGTCCATATAAAATCTACATAGAGCTTTCAAGAGTTCCGCCCGCTGGCGCTGTTTTGGGCATCACTGATATAGACGCACAACACAGAGCAAAAGATCGTTATATGGACGCACACTTAGCAAGAGCTCTCTCTGATCGTCACTAATATAAATATTAACCAAAACACATCCCGGCCTAAAAGCTATTTTAAGCTTGTGATGAAAATTTCAGAGCGCTCTAGCACAGTTTTTATATAAACAGCTAAAAGCTCATATGTATGTATAAAAACTTAAGCTCGAATAAATTTAGATCCTTCAACATCGACATTCGCATTAAACAACTAAATTTGATAATTGAACTTAACTGAAAAGTAATAGTAAAGAAATTTGCACCCAAATTCATAAAAAACAAAACAGATTTCAAATGCTTTATATTTAGGAAATTTTTTCGAAAATGTCACTTTAAAAGACTTTTTAATCCTATTTTATCTAATTTTTTTTTAATAAGGCCTCTAAGTTTTAAGACTTAAATATAACTCCTACAAATAATAGCGGCGAAATAGAACTTATGTAAATTGCAAAATTTTACTTTCCAGAATTTTATAAATAAATAGAGATTTCATAAATAAAATATAGAAATAAATAAATTTAAATATTTTTTTAATCATAACTCTTAAAATGGTGGTTTCTAAAAATGTATCAAAAGTAAAAAAGTCTAAATTTAAGAAAATACGAAAATTGTAGGAAAATTAAATTATTTAACCAATGAATTACATTTTTTTAGAATTATTTCTTTATCCTTAAAATCCCGGTAAAATATAATTTAAATAAAAAAGTAATTTCACTTTTAAAGAATTTTTAAATTCTATATTAATCATAAAAACATTAAAGACTAAAAAATAAAAAAAAAATCTATTTAAAATTTTTAGCAAATCATAATAAAACAATGATGAAGCAGTTATTTTTGGAAAATATGTATGGCAAGATGAAATTTTATGCGAAAGAGAAGCAAGATACAAGAAAGAATAAGAAAACAAATAAATTTTAATTTCTTTCTAAGTGCCATTTCTATTAAAAAAAACAACTTGACGAAACGAAATTTATGTAAATTAAAAGCATACATTTTTTAAATTTTACAATAACGGAGTACAAATATATACGAAGTTTTTATTTAAACTATTATGCTTATAAACATTTTTTTACAAAATTTATAACAAAAATGTGTAAAAAATGTCAACATTTTTAAACATTTTCATTTTTTTGCTCACAATTTTTAAGTTGTTTTTTTTAATCATAATTTTTCCATCCTCATATGTTTAATCCGTAGCGTAATAAAATTTACGTTATATATAAGTTAAAAAATTTTCTTAAATCATAAAAAATAAAAAAAAATATTTAAAAATAAGATTTAAATTTAGAACTTTTGTAAATCGTGACTTTTGTCCGATTAGTTTTCTAAAACCCTACTAAAAATTAAAAACTAAACGATTATTTTAGAAATTATGTTGCAACAAAATTGTATTCAGAAGATAAACAAAACTAAAAAATGACAACAAAATTTGCAAAAACAATTTTTAAACTAGCATGGATTTTTCTACCAAAGAATGTTGCCATGTATTGCCCTCTTCGCACAAACAGCAAGAGGGGGAAAATGAGAAGCCAAGATTTTTTCTACAAAATAAAACGCGATATAAAATTTGAACTTTTTATAATTTTGAATTCCCGATTTGTTACAAACCTACTAAAACTAAATTTTTATTAATTAAATCATTTTACTCTTTAGTATTTTTGATGTTTCAATGAATCATAAAAAATAAAAAAGACTACAAGATAATTTAAAATTTTTTCTTTAAATTTTTTTTAAATCATAATTTTTAAATCTTGTTTTTCTAAAAGTTTACTTACGTAAAAAAAAAATTATTGAAAAAATTTTTTCAATTTTCATTAGAACAAAATTTGTAGAAATAGACACATAATTTTTTCAACTCATTTTCATACATACATTTTCTTTTTTATAATTTTTCTTATCATATTTTCAAAGTCCTTGAGAAATTATATTTATTTGAATAAAAAAAAATCGTTTCAAGATATTTTAATAGATTCTTGTATCATAAAAATAAAAAAGGAAAAAAACTAAGTTTTAATTTTTTATTTTAATTGCTTGTAAAATGTTCCTTCTAATTACGTTCAAAAAATTAAGAATTTGTATTCCTTTTTTCCTACATTAAATTTTTATATAGAAGAGCAACAAAATTTAAAATACAACCAGGAGATTTAAAAACTTAAAAACACCCTCGCTCTGGTACCCCCAACTCTTCGCGCTTTTATAATATTCGTACCTTAGGCCAGAGCTCTCAAGCTAGTACACCATCCACGTTCATGAAGAGAAAAAGGCCACCACCGCCCCCAGCCGTAAGCTAATTATGTATGTAAATAAGACGCCAAAAGGAAACGCACTTACCGCTACAAGTAAATATAGAGAGGGGAGAGAGGAGAAAGAAAGAAGTGCACTTTGTCGCCTATCTAGGCAATCTGGCATTTTTCTGAGATTCATCATCTAGCGCCACTTTTTTGGCACAATTTTCATTCGAATGCAATTTGGCTGACATGCATACATACAAATGTACATATTTTTCTTTGGAATTTCTTGAATATTTTGCTTAATGATTTTAATTTTTAATATACATATTTTGGTTTTTCTTTTTTATTCTCAACAAATTTCAAACATTGATCTTCCACTTTACTTTGCGCTCTGCTTGTTACATTTCATTTAATGCTATCTCGCTTGGCCGTCTGCTGTCAGTTACATTTTCGTTGTTGTCTATCAGCGTGGCATTTAGCATGCTTGCACAACATCACAAAACAGCACAAAATATGCAAAAAAAGCCTGTGGAAAAAAAAACAAAAACCGTTAATAAATAACAACCAAATGGAAAACAATTTACAGCCAAACGTCACCATTCAACAAATGTCAGAGCGCAGTCATCAAAGCGGTAAAGCGACGCGCTGACAGTTGCGCTCATATTGAAAGCGTTGCAGTACTATGAGTATAAAAAAGTCTTGTAAGGTACTCATTCGGCAAATCATTGAGTCACCGGCGCTCGCACAGACTCACGCGCTCACGTCCTCACCCACTTGTATGCTTTGTTTAAATTTGCCGTTAGTATGCTTGAGGCGATCAGCATTGTTATTTTTTCCTTTACATTGTATTTAGTTGACAGTTGTTGTGTTTTATAGTTTTCCTTACTTTTTTTTGTTAACGTTCTAATAGACACTGTGTCCATAAAAGCAACGTGTAAATAAACGAAGTTTGCTGAAGCAAAGAACTGTTGGAAGTGGAATTAAAAATTTATTTTGAGCGATGCCTTGACTGCTACTACAGCTGAGGAATGAATACTGTCCTGGATATGTCCAAGATTTTCAAACTGATGCCTCTCTTTTCTCTGTACTAAGGCTACTAAGTTTCGTATGTATGTATAACACTTTCAATAACAGTTTTTCTGATATTTTTCTTAGCGAAAAAATATAAAATTTATAAAGGCCAATTTTTGTATAACAGTTTTTTTTTCAAAAAATTGTTCAGTTGAAATACGTTTCGACGAACACGAATGCGAAAAAGATGCCTGAAATCATTCACTGATATGCTTCATATTGCATTTACCGACTTGCATAATATTTTGTATAACAGTTTGTTTCAGTTAATCTACGAATTATTCGTTTCGACGAACACGGAAGTTAAACAAATGCCTTACATTTTATGACTAGTATAACATTTTGTGTAGCAATTTGAGATTTGTTGCTCTAACTGTGGCCTTTTTCTACTGAAAACCGCTATAAAGCCCAAAAACTAAGCGTATATGCATTAAATTTCCATTCTAAGGATGTGTATAACAGTATCTTCAAATAATATGTTGCTTTTCACCTTTATAAAAAAGAATGTAGCAACCACAGCTTCACAGATACTTAAAAAATTCTATTTATAAGTGTTTTATTCCATATCACGATGTGTATAACAGTGTTTATAAGAGCTATTTCGATTAAGCTGCCTTTTTCACGTTTGAAAGAATCACAGCAAACACAAAAGATGCACAGATGCATGCATTTTCATTCATTTCCTATAACAGTTTTACAGTTTGTGTAGCAGTTTTTTTCTTTCCCATTTTTCGACTCATTTAATCCTATGGGCAACGGAAGATGCATAAATGCAGTAAAATTTCACTTATATTCTGTGTATAAGAGTTGTATAACAGTTTTTTAGATTAGCTTATTTCTTTTTGTTACTTATAATTAGCATGATAGATGCATAATTGACTAAAGCTTTCACTTAAACGATATGTATAACAGATTTTACAGCAGTTTCTACGTTCAATCTGTTGCTCTTGGTTCTGTTAAACTTAAGATATTGTCTTTTGGGGTGTATATAACAGTTTTTATAAGAATTTCCTCGATTAATTTGTAGTTACTTGCTTCCTCCAAAGGTTTTTAATGAAAACATAAAAATCATGAATTCAAGAATCCTCATCTTCAATCTATGGTATGATATTAAAGCGAGTCTTTACAAAAGTTTTTATACAAAAATTTGCTCGCTTTTAATTTTTTTGCTTATTAGAAACTCGTAAAGATGCATAAATGCCCAAAACTTTCACTTATATGATAAGTATAACAGTTTCTATAAATTTCGAAATTTTGAAAGATGCTAGAATGCATGGGCATTTTAAATGTTCCTAAATTCATAAGGTATCTAGTTATATAATCAGTATAACAGTTTGTATAACAGTTCCTTCGGCTAATCTCGCTTCTTAAAAACTAATATCGACCATTTTAAATGCATAAATGACAAAAACTTTCCACCCAAAGAGTTACATTCTACGTCATAACGTAGTATAACAGTTTTTCTGCGGTCTTTTAATTCTACCAGAGGCATTATGATCACTAAAGTTCCACAAAAGCCAGAAACTTTCCCATTTTATTATTTGTATGACAGATTGTATAACAGTTTTTTTCGCGAAATATATGTGTGCATATCATTAATTATAATTATATATTGAGGTCATTGCAGCCTAAAAAACTTTGCGCATAGCAACCAGAAATTGGTAGCTTGTATAACAGTTTTCACATTTTACTAGTAAAAAAAACAATCTTACCTCTTTTTCTGCTCGCTGAAAGTCACGTTGCTGTCAGCAACACTGCTGCTGGTCTGCTTTGCTTGTTTTAAAATTTGTTTTTATTATTTTTGTTTTCACTACTCTACTCTACAATGGCGCCACTTTTTCTACACACCTTTTCGTTTATTATCCAACTCACCTTTTTTGCACTACTTTTTCACAATTTTTTTTTTTACTGCTAATCTCTCGTCTTTTGCATGCTACTTAATTGCTTTAAAATTAATATTATATCGTTGTTGCTGTTTTTGTTGTTGTCGTCGTCGTCATCAGCTGTCGGTTTAGCCGCTGGCGCTGGTGCTGTTGAGGCGCGCTGCTGCACATTAGCAATTAACCAACAACAAACAAGACGTTTAACCGGCGCTTATGAGCTGCATACAGAACCACACACACAAAATGCTATTAAATAGTCAGTCGTCTGTCTGTCGGTCAATTTTCACTTTTCAATCAAAATATTTGCAGAATTTTTTTTCTTTTTTCTGCTGTTTATTTTACGCTGATTTTGCGTAAAATATATTTCCACGCAATTTTTGCTGTTCGGACAAAATTTTCTTTTGCGCGAATTTGCTAACACAGCGATGTAGTTAATGGTGTGATACAAAACTGACAGTTTAAGGATTTTTTTTATTGATCTAGTATTTATTATTTTTTTTTTTGTTACTTTAGTGCAACTTTTGCCATTCTAATTTTTTCCAAACTTCACGTTTCCACTACTTTTGCTTTTCAATGGTTTTACTTGGTGGGATTTATTTCTTTTTTTCTTATCAGCAACTTTTTATTGCTCACTCTTTTACGTCGCTACTCAAATTTTTTCACTTACTTTTGGGTCGGTCTCGATTACGCTGCCGAAGTGTGTTGAAAAGCTGCAAATATTATGTTAAAATTTATTAGTCACAGCAATAACATTTAAAATCTTGTTTTACATAAATTGAAAGTTAAAAAATTATGTGAAGTATATAGACTCCGCCACGCTATATTTAATGCTTGATAAAGTTTCCGTATTCGATGACGAAAAGCTGACTGATTGGCGACCGCAGAAATTTCAACAAGTCAGAGGTGTAGTCGCACACAGTTTCAGTGGGGAATTTTTTTCTAAATTTTTTCGAAAATGGAAACTAGGAAACATTTCAGGAAGATTTACTCAGCTTCATCACAATTTTATTTAACAGTTGGTTAGAGTCTGTACTTTTTAGTCAAAAATCAAATTCTTATATACATCGCTTTAAGTAGAAAGCGACTTCAAAGATAATTCCCTTATACGAGGGGCTGTAGTAAAATGAAGTAATAATCCGTTAACTCCCACCAAAATGGGTCTGTTTGAGTTTATTTTTGAAAAAGCAAAAGCTCAACTGAATTTAAAAAATTTAATAAGCCTCAATTTGTACATTAATTATATCCGACGCAAACCTTAATATAATTGTGACTTTTCATGCAAAAAAAAAAACAAAGAGGTCAAAGGAGTATAAAAGTTTGTAAGACAGTATAACAGTTTATTGATGAAAGTTTTGCGTGTACACTTTACTATTCCAAGGTTTTTCTGTCGAAAAGTGTATTTAATAACTAATAAAATCAACGCAACACTAAAAATCTGTATTTAATTACACGTACAATTTTTCCGGTAGCTTGCAAGTTCAAATAATAGTATAACAGTTAACTTTTTTGGTTTTAGCAAATATTCATAATTAGAATATTACCTTAAAAATGTAACACTTATTACTTTCGCTTTCATAAAGCTTTGTTTAGCAATCCAAAAGCTTAGTATTCCACAATAGGATCGTAAAAAAAATTATTTATTTTTCAAAATAATTTTTCATGGCTAAACATTTTTGTCATTTGTGCTTATAGCAAAGCTGCTTATTAGGAAATACGACACTGTACGGCTTCCAAATGTAGATTTAAGTGTGATAAAAGAATTTAAAAGAAATATTAATAACACATTTTTGTGAAAAATTCTAGTTTATGAAATTTTTTATTTTTTTATTTTTGAAAACTTCCGTAAAAATATATAAAAATTTATCCTGAAATATGTATGTAAAAAAATTCAAAGATAAAACATTATATCTGGTAGATTATCGTTAAAAAACTATTTCTGATAGATTTTCTCGAAGAAACACTACATACAAAAAATGTTTCTCTTAAATTTTAGTGCCAAATAATTATAAAAAATTTTTATGAAAAATTTTTCTAAAACCTTATGAAAACGATTTCTAAGGTTTTTTCGAAGATAAAAATACGTAAGAAAATTTTTTAAAATTATTTTTACATAAAACATGAAATTGTTTTCAAAAGATTTTTGTGTTAAAAAACGCAAAATTATTTCATTTAATTTGATTTAAGTGAAAAAAATTATAAAAATCTATTTCTGGTAGACTTTTGTGGAAGCAATAAAAAAGATATTTCGGATAAACTTATGTAAAAATATAAAACATATTTCTGACAGGTTTTTATGAAAAATTAATAAAAATTGTTTCATTAATTTTCTTTTTATGACAAAAAAAAAGACTTTTGTGGAAGCAATAAAAAAGATATTTCAGATAAACTTATGTAAAAATATAAAACATATTTCTGACAGGTTTTTATGAAAAATTAATAAAAATTACAGAACGAAAAATGACACTGAAGATGGCACAACGCCGAAACCGGTTTGTCTGCAAACCAAACTTGACAAGGGATGACGGAAATTCGTTCCAAAATAAATCATCTTACCACCCTGTCGGAAAAATCAACCAACACCAACACAAAAATTGTTTCATTAATTTTCTTTTTATGACAAAAAAATGCATAAAATTATTTCTGATACTTTCGTCAAAATTAAAAAAAAAACTATTTCGGGTAGATTTCGGTAAAAAATATTTGTAAACGCCTTTTGTGAAATAAATAAAAAAGAGTTATTTCTGATGAATATATATATGAAAATATATAAGTTTATTAAAGAAATGCATATCTTAAAAAAAAACTCAAAATTATTTCAGATAGACTCCTGTGAAAATATATGTATAAAAATATACCTTTGTTAAGATCGCGATAGGGGTATTCATAAAACGTGATAAACTGCCGATAAAGGTGTCAACGTGACTACGTGATTCCATACATAATTTTTTCACATTTATCAGTGACGTTAGTTAAAACTCTGATAGGTTTTTGTTACAAAAAATAATATTCTGATCGATTTTTTAAAAGTTTTTATAACGCGTGTATAATTTTCTAGCAAGCAATATTTTTTATTTTATTTTTTATTATTCTTTAAGTTCATTTACCTCAGTCTGCTTGGTATCTGCATATGTATGCTTACTTTTTTACCATACTTCCTAATAAGCACACCCAAAGTTACATAGTCGTAAATCCATAAATACGAATGTTTGCCCTTACAAAAAATGTTTACCGTTTCATAAGGGTTTCCCGCTTGAACGAAAAAATCAACACATCTACCGCGACGATGTGACGCCTCTCCCTCACCCTCCGAAGTTTTCAACAACTCAACGCCCCTGCACGAGTATGTATATACATATTTTATAACAGTCACTTAGTGAACATAATTGTTTAGCTTGATGTTGCTCTTGTTGCTGTAATTTTTATTGTTTAAGCTGTTTTTTTTTTAAATTTACTTGTTTTATTATCTAGGTTCTAGACTACGCCAGCAACGCCGCTATGCGCTTCGCCAGCGCTAACGTCTTTGAAGTTGGTGATTACATACATAGGCATGTGTACATATGTACATATGTATGTATGTATTTACATGTATGTAGATATATTGTTGTAGTGCTTGTGTGTATACAATTTTTAGTGCTCGCAAATAAATTAGCTTGCAATTTCGTTTTTGCCCGCAAATTAAAATTGCCAACACCAACAAATAAAATTATTTACTTGTTTCAATATGCCGCCTAAACACATTTTTTTCGTAGTACCGATTGTTGTTTCCATTATTGATATTGTTGTTCTACTTAATCTTATTACATATGTATGTATATTAGGGCGGGTCGATTTGTAGCGGCCCAAAAAAAACAACAGAGGCACATCGCGATTATGATTATTTGGGTCATTTCATGCTGTCGCACATGTCATTTGTCATTCAATATGTCGATAAACAGTATTGCCAACATAATATTAAAAAAAAAATACGTTATACGTGTTTAAAACTTGAAATATTAGAAATTGGATGTTTTTTTTTTTCATTTACATTTCATATGTTTTTATCTTTTAAGTTGAATTTTTGAATAAAAAAATATATACTAAATAAGAAAAACAAAAAAACGAATTTTGTGTTCTAAATTGAATAAAATCAATATAAGTTGTGCATGAATTCTCCTCCCTTCCCCCTTAATTTTCAACGCTGAACATTTTAGGCTATTTAAAAATTGAAATTGCATTATGAGAAAGTCAAATTTTGTGGATTTTCGCAACCACGTTGTCGATTTTCGCAAAAAAAGGCGTTAACATCAAAAAAAGTACGGAAGCGCCCTCTGGCGGCCTTCAAAAAAAATAAAAAATTAATGCCAGAAATGGATTCCTCGACCTCAAAAACCCCCAGATACACATTTTGACCCGCCCTAATATGTATGTATGTATGTACATTAGACCGTAACACCGTATCATTGTATATGTATGTATGTGCATTAGGGTGGTCCAAAACAGCTAAGTCGGAATAGTAATGCTCTCACCCCCTAGGATTGTTCTATATCAAAAAAAATACACCCCCATTTTTTAACCGACTTCCAAAAAAGGAGGAGGTTATCAGTTCGTCGGAATATCTTTTCTTTTTTGTTTTTTATGTAGTTACCGCATAACTTTGGACAACGTCAACCGATAATTCTTTTTGCATCAGAAAGGTAGTGTCTCAGAGGTGGTCCCATGCTAATCCGGTTTAGATCCGGTCATTGGCTCATGAGATATAGATATATATATATATTGTTTATTTTGAAATCAAAAAATATTTAGAGGCCGCTCAAAGCGCTCAAAGTTTTCCATTTATTTTTATATGGGAAAAAACAAACTTTTCGTAGAAATGGTATAGAATTCTTGAAAATCAATATTTTTCGATCGGAAAACTCTGGTTATCTTCCGGAGACTTTCAATAATAATACCCAATTATTTATTTAACCATTTTTTAATACTAACCATTTTTATTGGTCCCCCATTGAACTTTTCAGGGTTTTTGTGGGTTCTTGGCGGACCTATAAATTATAGTTGCGATGAAAAAATGGTTTAATAAACTAATGAGTATTATTGTTGGGAACCCGCTGCAGAGAAACAGAGTTCCCCGAGAAAAAAATATTGATTTTTAAGAATTCTGTACCATTTCTACGAAAAGTTATTTTTTCCCTATACAAAATACATGGAAAACTTTTTGGAAATATTTGAGCGACCTCTAGATATTTTTGATTTTAAAATAAAAAATAGTGGTATATTTTTTTCGGTATAGATCAATCCTAGGCGGTGAGAGCATAAAAATTCCGACTTTACTTTACGTGTATTTTGGACCACCCTAATATATTATTTGCTGCCGCCTGCATTTTGTTTATTGTTATTGGTCTAAATGTTATCTTTGTTAGGGTACACACTCCTATACATATTTACTCTGAGCAATAAATTTGCGGAGGTACTGCAGAGACGGAGAAGTTTTTAATTCGATTACTCAATAGCATAAGGGCCAATCCATTGTGACTGGTGGGAAATTTGACTCCAGAATGTGATGAACTGTGAAGTACATATACCTATTTAAAATAAAAATACCAGGAAATTCTTTGAGTTCATTGAAAATTTCGAGCCCTAACCGCCAAAAAAATTTAAGCGACATTTTTTCAAAATTTTCTTTTTGATGCAGAAATGTTCCTAGAGCATCTAAACAAGATTTACAGCATTTTTTATTTTAATTTTTTTTCAACAGATGAATAAAATGTAGTAATTTTGCTATAGGTTAGCACTGAAATATGGATAATAATGGAAATTTAAAATTTATGTCGGCTTCCTATTTTACATGGAATTACCCATAAGCAATTTTCGAATTAATATGTGTTTTTTTTTGTTTCGAAAGTAAGCAAACATTTTTTATAACTTTATTTTTTATCTATTTTGTTCTTTTTTCAATATTTAAAATAATTTTTTAGCCATTTAATTTGCACAGCTTTCTAATTTTGTAATTATTTGAGCTATTTTATTTTACAAAATTTTCCAATCGTTTTTATTTTAAATTTTTGTCAATCACATTTAACTTCTTATTTTATTGTTTAACAATTTTTAACTTACTATGTTTTTATTTATTTATTTTTTATTCCGTTCTGACTTTGCTAATTATTTTTGGTTTATTATTTTTGTAATTTGAAAAGTTTTTGTTATTTTTGGTCTTTTGTGTATTGTTGTAGTTTATCACAAATATTTTTCATTAAAAACGCCCTGAAACTCAATTTGAATTTATTTTGAAATGTTAACCAAAAGTGAAATCAATTTTGTTATAATTTAAAATTTTATTTATAACATTTTAACTTTTAATTTCGATATATTTTTTTTATTTCAAAATTTTGTGCAATCAAATTAAGTTTTTAATTTTCTGTTTTAAGTACTATTTCTTTTAAAGTTAATGAAAAATTGTATGTAATAAAATTTGATTCCTTATATTATCTGTCTTGTAACTTTTATTTCCAACTCTTTTCGATTTATTTTTAATTTTTTTATTTTTTTTTTATTTTTTTTTTTATTTAAATGAAATGAAATAAATTAAATTAATTGCATTTATTTATTAAATTTTTTTTAGTTTTACATTTTTTTGATATTTTATATATTTTTTTTAATACTTTGGGTTTTTTTAATATCCCCTCTTACATAAAATTACCTTCTAACCAAAGTAGCGTAAGTACACCCCACTGCTGCAAATGAGAGCGAAAGTTGCTTAAGCGCAAAGAAAACAAAAAAAAATTACATATCTACATTGCAGCAATCAGCCAAAACCAAACAACGATAGAATCTTTGGCGTCTGTTTCTCATACTCAAAAAGCAAAATAAAAACCAAGCAAACCTAAGAATTTATAAACACAAGTAAAAATTAAATATGTACGTACATACATACATATATAAATAAATAACACGAAGTACAAGCAATTCATGTATGTATGTACATATATACATGCAAGTGCATAAGCAATTTGCTAGCAATCACTCACAACCCCCCACAACACACTCGCCCGCACCACAGATTCAGATAATCCTCGCGCGCGAAAAAAACACACAGCACTCAATGCATAATTTACGCTACCTCGCACACTCTCCGCCGCTATATGGCATACTGTTAGCACTGCAACGCCTACCTACCACTCTCCCACCTGCAGTCTGCAGCTTTTTCAACCATTTTCACTGTTTGGCGCATTCGAATCGACTCGAATTGCCTTGCTATGTAGCAGCTATCAATCAATTTGACTTAGCGTGTTGCTCCAAATTTTTATACACGCCTCGCCACCACAAACCTCTCTTTCGTGTCTTTGCTCTATGCATTTCTTCATAAATCTACTCGCGCAATCTCTTTCTCAGTGTCCGTTTCACAATTCCTCCTCTTTTTTCTCGCCGCTACCGCTGATCTGGTTCTCTCTGTACCGACAAAATTTAAAACAAAAAAAAAAATTAAAATTGAAAAGTGGTAAAAAGCTTAAAATAAAAATTGAAAACGGCGCGCTAAATTGTTTATCGTCTGTGCGGTGTAGAAAAAAGTAAATGAACAAACAAAAAAAAAAAACGCGCAACGATCACCACTTGCGACAGACGCTGCGCTGCAGTGAGTGACTAGCTACTCGCATTTCGCGTTCAATGATCGTTAAAATAATGCAATAAAATGCAAACGTTTTGGCTATTTATCATTCAGCGGCAGACGGATATCGATCGACGGCGACCATTTGCGATTTGCTTAGAGATCGCCGCGCTGTCAGCACTTTTTTGGGGGAGTTTAGTGATCTCCGAAAGAATGGCAGAATAAATTCATGATAATTAAGTCATACTCGCGCCACGTACTACATAAATATATACAATCTTTGATGTACAGAAGAATAAATATTTGTTTACGGAATATTTTGTCTTATGCAAATGAGTTTAAATCAGAATCATTTTCCATGAGTTGAGATAAAATTCAAAGTATGTAGATAAAGGAAGTGGGATCACTGATCATGGTAAGCACTCGCGCGTGGGCTTATCGATCGGTTGAGTTTCTAAATGGTATAGGAATTTTTAGGCAGAAAAGAGATAACTTAATTCGGTGTAGTAATTTATTTATGTATATGTAGTAATGTAGTAATGAAAAATTAGATCATTCTTTTTTTAATAGGAACACAAATTGTTTGATATGCCAAGTAGAAGTACTACACTGTGATAGAAAAGGAGGTCCTTGCTTGTCCATGAACATAGGTAGACTGTTGTTTAAAACAACAATGCTTAGATAACTTCTGGGACTTCTGGGTTAAAAGGTCTTCAGAAAATATCAAGTCATTGCTGGCGAATTGGAATCCTCAATTACTTGCATGTATGTACCCAAAATCTTCAATCGTAATATTTCCAAACACTTCTGGAATTGGAAGTGTACCAACGTTGTATTACTCAGTGCCCGCAAACTTCCACGTTAATATCAGCAGTGGCTGTTTCATGGCCTCAGGTAATTTTTGCTGTGATTCTCAGTACGTGTGAAGCGCTTCTTTACTCAAAATGATATGGTCTGGCCACCCCTGCTCTAGATCGTCGAAATGGTATCCCATCAACCTAGAAATAAATCTTTTATTTTTAAGAAGCGATTTGACAGCGAGTGAATATTCAACAGTAAAAAATTGTTTGATAATTTTTTTCTTTTATTCTTAAAAAAAGTTGCTAATTCTACCAGTATAACTACGGTGACCATCCGTCCTTTATTTCAAAGGACAGTCCTGTCCTTTATAATTTTTTCAAAATAAATAAAGGACGCCTTTTGTTCTTTATTTCTTAAACTGTCCTTTAAATCAGCTCTGCATTTTTCAGAGGTAAATTTTTAAACTCAGAATATGAAAAATAAAAATGTGCCTTATAAAACATAATGAAAACCATCGCCAGTTCGTTTCGCACTGCACTTAAGGGTTTTTATTTAATAGGTAATCTTTGCATAATCTATAGAGTACAGGGAAAGTTATGCCCAGGATCGTGTTGCACGCTGAGTTTCCAGTTCCACTGAAAGAGAACAATAAACCGCCTGCTGCACAGTGGTTTAAGACTGGCATTTAGTGTTCGTAATTCACTGGAGCCTTCATTTTTTCGCTTAATTTGATCTTTTTTTTTATGAAAGCTTATGTATATTTGCAAGAGACCAGTTGAGCCTAATTTGTAAAGTTTTATTTGATTATATTAAATTTTGTTGTACAAAATGCAGAAAAAGTGGAAATTTTGAAGAAAACAATTGTTTGGTTCCCCAAAATGAAAAAATTACAAAAAAAAAAAAAATTTTAAATGTTATAAAAAAATGTTCACCAAAATAATTTTTTTTTTGGTTTCTAGTAAAAATTGGTTGAAAAATGAAGACTACGGTGAATTATGTACATTAAATTCCAATTTTGAACCACTGTGTGCTGGCTTCGGAGTGCACTATGAATTATGGTAAACGCATTTTGGCAGCAAAGGATGGCGAAGTCCTTGAAAAGGACTTTGGCTTCATTTTTCGGAATCGGTTAATTAACTGGTAAATATTTGTTTTAAATTACGATATGGGTAAGGTACTTTTATCATACAAATTGTATGTACGTATTCCCAAATCAATTTGTCCTTATTTTACGTTAGTTAATATGGTCACCGTAAGTATAACAGAATCGAACTCAAACTAATTTCAACTAAAATTTGGAATGCCCAAAGGTAGTGAAAATGCTTATGGCGCAATTTTTATAACAATTGTACGCACAAACATCCAAAAGCAGGCTCTCATATTACTTTAAACAGAGATTTTTATACAAAATGTATGGAAAATTATTTATTTTTGTTAGAAATCATTAAACATAAAAGTATAACATTTTGTTTAAAATTTTGTATAACAGATTTAAAATGGCGTTATTCAACATATTAAATCAAATGCCAATACATTTAATGATAATTTTAGGTAAAAATTAGTTAAACCTATTAGTATAACACTTTGTATAACAGTTTGATTTAAAAGAGCGTTAATCAACATGTTAAATTCGTATGCCAATACATAGAGCAACAAATGGAATGGCAGAAGGATTTTGGAAATTTTTAGTTTTGTATAACAGTTGAAGTAGGGTTTAAAGAACCGAAAAAGTGATCGCGGTGAAGAAATTTAATTTTTATTTATTTTTTTTTTATCTTAGCTAAAAATTTATTAAAATAATTACTATAACACTTTGTATAACAGTTTAAAACTACTAACGGATATATAAAAGTAAAATATGTGATGGCAAGAAGCTTTTAATATGTTTGATAATAATAGAATTTCGCTATATCTTCGAGTATCTTCAAAATATTATTGTAAAATACTAAAAATAAGCTGAGATATGACAATTTTTTATAACAGTTTAAATGGACTAAATATTTCTATCATTTTTTTTCTTTAGCACGATAAAAATATTTGTAGCTTTTTGTATAACAGTTTTGTCATACTCTAAGGCAGTCTGCGCGCATCAAGTTTAATAAAGCAATTATAAAAGTGTATACAGTTTTTTGAATAATTAAGAATTTTAGTAAAATAAGGCTATCGAATGTTATAAAAGTATATAACAGTTTCGTATAACACTTTATAATACATTTTATGCAGCAAGCGGAAGAATTTCTGGAAAAATTGCTTATTTTATGTTATAACAATGTATAACAGTTTGTATGAAGCTATTTAAAACACTTAATAAGAGTTGCATACATTTTTACGACAGAATTTCTGACGCAAAAATGTTGGCTACTTTTAAAAACGTGTATAATAGTTTGTATAGCGCTTTCTATAACACTTTATAACAGTTTTTTCATGCGTGAGAGCGAATCCTGTATAAAAAACGTGTGTTTTCTTATAAAAGTATAACAGTTTGTAATAAGGTGTACAACAGTTTTAACACAGCGTATAACACTTTTGCTATATTTTGCGCTGAAATTCCAAATGTAAAACTGCATGTTTACCATTTCCCGAGTGCTTAAAACTCATCCCAATGCATCTAATTTGTAAACTATTGTATCTAACACTTTAGTTTATATTATTTTGTACACACATACGAGGGCAGGCTGAAAAGTTTTGAGCCTAAGGTATTAAAATAGCTGCTAGAAGTGTATACAAATTTTATTTTCCATAATCTCCATCTACTTCAATGCAGTTCTTACATTCATCATAAAGAGCTTTAAGTTCACTGAAAAAAAATTCGCCGTTTTTGTCTTCGCAATGCTGCTCTACTGGCGTCTTCATTTCTTTTTCACACCTCATCCTCGGAGGTTTCTCTTCAAATTGGGGAATAGCCAGCTCATCTCTTCAAATATTTCCTTGAAAGCATAACGATGTTAATGACATAAAATTCGGTATTTATACTACCCAGAATATTAGTAATTAGTGACATGCAGGACAAGACATCGGTGACACTTACAGGGAAATTTTGTTACAAAAACTTGTCACCACTTCTTGAAACCGCAATTTTAGGTACCTTTGGTAACGTTTTAATTTATTCAGCAATTCAGCTATGAAGTTTTGTAGAAATTCTGGTGTTGCACACATCACAGGGCAATATTCTGTTACCTACTTATGAGATGGTTAAAAATGTACCGGATACAAAAGAAATGGTTTTAAAAATTGGCAGGAACTTTATTTACCGGTTACAAAATTTGAGTTACCAGCGCAGAATAGTCCTTTTAGCGGTGTCACCTACTAATTTTTGTTGCGCCTAGTATGCGACAAAATTACTTAGGCTGAAAACTTTGAAGCCTCCCCTCGTACATATGTACATGTGTACAAATCCTTTCCTTATTTTTTTCCTGCACTTCCTCATAAAATTCAGCCGTCTGGAAATTACAATTGTTCGCCGACTGGAACGTCAATAAATTATACCCTATTGAAAATACATTCGGTTCAGCATGTGTCACTATTTTTCTAAAATTTCCACCTTCCTGCTGTTCCACCCGCAAAGTAGCTTGTGTAAATTTTGTATATGTACATATTGCCTTAACCAAACGATCCATGTAGTGAATAGCAATTCACTACACAAATATTTATTTATTCACCCATTAGAATAAAATTTTGTAAATATTGTTTTTTGACTGTCTGCACATTTTCACGACTGCAACGAAATGCTTCAAAAAATTTTATTGCATTGCAAATATTTTTATTTGCTCGATTTTTTTTTGCTGCGCTTTCCACTTTATGGCATATGCAAAATTTACATGAAGGTTTTTTTTTTTTCTTTCGTTTTTTTTTTTTTTTTGAGGAAGATTCATCATATTTGTAAAATTTTAGATTTTTGGAGAAAAATGCAATTTTCGAATGAAAATTATGATTTGGCAGCAGTTGACTTTGTTGCAATCAATTCATTTAGATTTGCTTCACTATTCACTAGAAATGTTTCCCTCCTCAGGAAGATAAAAGCCATACACAATCAACGCTGGGTCCCTGCACATGCCTCCACAGCAAACGCACACAAATCAAGCGCTTGCCAAAGTTCATCTCTTATTGCATGAAAATTTTACAGCAAAAAGCTGTGTGTAGCAATTTCGAGAAGACCACAACAAAGCAGCAACAAATGGATGACAAAGAAAGGACATGACGGGCAGCGGTTGCTACAGAGAACTATGTATGTATGTACGTATGACTTGCCCAGCGGGTATACAAAATGACTGATTGATTGCTTCACTGACTAGTTGGCCTGGCTGGCTGAGTAATGTTTAGCCAAGGGGCTAGCAGACATGGCGGAAGTTGAAGCTGACTGAAGGACTTAAGCGATTGAATGAGCTCTTGACCAACGGAATTGATTTGGGAAGGGATGTATTTTTGAAGAGGAGGATAAGCTTCAGGTAGTAGTATGTGAAGAAAATTAAACAAGGGTATAGAATGTAGAGGGAAAAGTACGAAACTTGGGAGCAACCAAAAAATTTTAAATTTAAAGATATTCTTTTCAGAATTTTTTGTCTCCTCAATATTATTATTTCCTCAAAACTGTGAAACAGTTGTTTTTCATTTTCCTATTTTTTTTTATTTGCAAACTTTAAACTAATCGGTGTAACAGTTTTACATTTGACATTTTTAATCAAATAAAAATTTTATAACAAATTATTAACTAGTTATTTTGCTTAAATATGTATATAATTTTGAACCAAAAATACTAGTTTACATTAAAAAATTTATCTTGAAAACTCGCACTGTTATAAAGCTTTTAACAAATTTTTTCGATGAATGGAGCACTAAATATATTTGAATATCGCCATCTAATGTTTTGTCTCCATTCACGAATTTTGCTCACTAAAACTGTATATAACAGTTAGTATAACATTTTTTTCAACTTCGGTTTAAAAAGCGATTTTGTTTTTCACTTCATCAACGATGCAATAAATAGTTTTTAAATAAACTGAATATCTAGTCGAAACTGTTATAAAACCTGAAAGACAATATTCGTTTTTTTTTCATTCAAGGTTGCCAAATCAGCTTTTAATTTTCTCTGCACTTTTCTTTACCTCCTATTTCTCAACTTTTGTTAAAAGTTCTGTATGACAGACAGTTGGTATAACACATTTTTTTTTAAATATTATGAATTTGTAATTATTTTTAATTTCTGCATAACAGTTCGTATAACTATTTTGTAATTATTCGTTTAAAACCAATGCTTGATTTAATTTCCACGATGAAATAATTGTTATTTTTAATTCCAAATGAGAAAGTTGAAACTTTTATAAAACTTGTATAACGGTACTTTAAATTTTATTTTGACTTAAATTTGACAATGCGCTCTACTTTCGCGGCCAATTTTGATACAAATCAGTTTATCATTTATTAACTTTGCTTTGCCTCTACTTGTTCTGTAAAAAATGTGTATAACAGTTTTATTGTACTCGCATACAAGTTTTATTTTTATTTATTTTTTAACTATTTTCAAATCAGTTCCTCATTTTTTCGTTTTGCATAGTCGATTTTTAGTTGCACATTACTGAAAAACATATTTAAATTACCCTTGAATTCAAAATAGCAGTTATTTTAAGAACTAAAACATAAATCTAAACTGTTATAACATCTGTATAACAGTATTTTAATTTTATTTAAGTCAAATACTTTTAAATAAAATATTTTATTATTATTATTATTATGGCCCAAATTGAATTTCAAATAAATTGTTCATTTTGAACCGTTTTTTATCTCGTATAACAGTTTGTGAAAAATATTCTTACTTTATTTTGTGAAACGCTTTTTGAACCAATTTTTGAAGGCTAATAGTAGTTGTTGGTTTTACATATAAAGAAAAATCCAAGAAGGTATATTATGCATACAAAAGTTGTTTTTTGTATAGCCTTTTTTGTCACATGTATTTATTTTTTATCATACTTTTTTATTAAATAATTTTTTTATATGTTTAATATGCATACTTGTATTTTTTCATACATGTTTTGTTTAAATTTTTTTACTGTTATGTATTCTTTTTTTTAAGAACGCTTAATGAGTGTTACTGAAAAGCTAAATTTGTATTTGAGCTAAAAAATGCTTATGAAATTAAAAAAATATATCTTAGGTTCCTTAAGTATCTGTATTTATTTTAACTCACTTGGCATTTTCGAAACATAAAATTTTTTTTGAAATTTTTTTATTTTTATAAAAATTTAAAATTTGATAATCTTGAATTTAAAATTATTTTGGTTACCTGCATAAAATACATGCATGCATACATTACCCCCATTCAAAAGTCATGGACAAAAATATGTTTTCTCCTTGTTTTAATTTTTAATGCAAAATTCTAAGCTCCACCCATTTCAAATTTTATGTTCAAAAACCAAAAAATAAATCCACTTCCACTAACCGCACACCGCCTACAAGTATGCAATCACTTTCCATTCAACCTGCTACTACTTGCTTTCGCTCTTCACAAACTAAAACAAAATAAATGAAAGAAATCCACCGCAATATTTGTTTGTTTGTTTGTATGTAGGAGGACCGCCACTGAAACAATCCTTGAAACAACGCCTAAAAGTATGCCAACACTAACAGCTGTTAACATGGAAATCAGTAAAATAGAGCACAAAGTAAAAACAAAGAAAAACAATTTAAACGAGGCGTTGAATGCGCCACAAAATGTTTTTTTTTCACCATTTCGACATTCTCAGCTTTTTCATACGCGGCTTGTTAACGCCTCTAACGGATGCTTGAGTATTTTAGAGATTTTCTGCTATTATCGTACTAAGCGAAAAGGTAATTTTGATGTTTTACTTCTAAATGGCGTTTTTTTTAATAATCAGTTGTTTCTAATTTTTTTTTTATTTTTGAGCGGAATTTGGAAACTCAACTTTGCTTAGGTCTAAATTGAAGTTAAAAAAACTCTGCAATATATTAGATATTGGTTAAGTTTTTAATGCAACTTTAAAAAAATATTAAATTTTTTGAAAAAAATTGTATGTTTTGCTAGAAATAGAATAAACTCAAGTAAAATTTTATGAATATCACCTTCAAATTTTTTGCATGATTCTTTTCTTTTGATATTGCAAAAAAAAACATCCGAAATTAAAAAAAACCATTAATAATATTTTTTTTTTTAATATTTCATAGATATTTTTAATTTTTTTAATATCAATCTAAATATTAACGAAAAATGTCTAGGAAGCATATATGAACATACATACATATGTATATGTACATACACCTGTGAATTGATAAAAAAGTGCGGTTATACATATGCATACATGTAAATATATTTATTTACCGTTTAATTTACGATACCATCCCTTTGACGTACATTGTTGTTTACTTGTAAATATTACACGTTATCATATCGTAAATGTAATATTATTATGCTAATTAGATTTATCATTTATTTATCAATTTTAGTTTACTTTACTTGCATAATTAACCCTTTGATAACCATATGTAAAAAGTGAGTACGTAAAAAAGGAATATCGGTTAATAATGCAAATTGGCAACTATAAAGCTAGACGCATTGTGATATATTTGAAAGTAAAAAGGTAGTAAAACTATTTTTTTCTTTTTTTTGGGCATAAAGAAACCAGAAAAGAAGTATAAAAGTAGATTTTTAACTAATTTGTTCTTTTAAAAACTCTGTTAAGCTTAAAACTTTTTTATTTTAAAAATTTTAACGCAACGACCTAGATTAATATCTGGCCAAGGACTGTCGGCATCCTCAAACCCTGTATAGGAAATTTGTATGCTGTTACAAAAACACACAACTGAGAGATATTTTGAAATTTAAAAAATTCTAACTTATGTTTTTCTAGTTGAGGGTGTTTAAAGATCACTAACATTTTTAATTAAATTTTTTTCAACACAATTTTTAAGAAATAAAAAAGCGCTATATTAACCCAAAACAATTTTATAGAAAAATCAAGTTATTTAGTTTTTCTTTAATTTTTAATTCTATGTGTTGGAATAATGCTTTTTAACCCTAACTTTATTATGTATATCACAAAAAGATTTAGTTTTGATTTAAATTTACACCAAACTTTGTTTATGTGCAAATAACACTTCAAGGAAATAAAGAAAAACTAGAAATATTGAGATACATTTTTTAACCTTTGTTTTCCAAAAAAAAATATTAAGCCCCAATTTGTTTAATAAAAAGATAATTTAAATTTAATCTTAACTTTTTTAAAGAAACTTTTAGAAATTAGAAAGGCCTGAACATCTTTAAGCGAAGGCTTCGACAAAGAAGATATATAAATAATTTTCTAACCTAATTGGTTTGTTTAAAATTAGCCGAAGACTAACATATTTTGATAAACAAATTCTATTTAAAATTGCTGTAAAATTTGCTTAGAGAGACTTTCAGAAACTAAAAGTCGCTCGCTTGAGCCAATATAATTTGATCAAACTTTCAATTTTTGTATTTCCTTTTGTAAATTTTATTTTTAATTTTTATAGAAGCCTTTAATAAAATAATAAACCAGCTTTGACATGCTTATTTAAAAAAAACTACAGTAACTTTTTTTTTGAGTTTTGTTATCTTTTTCTATTTTTTATTTTTTAAGGAATATACATATTTTGAAATCTTTAAGTTATGAAACATTTAATTTAAAAATAAAAGTTCATTAAAAAATGTTTTGAATTTATTTGTGGCTGTTTTTTCATAAATTGCCATTTTCAACATTTTGGAAAAAGAATAAGTCTTTTTAGATTTTTTTTTATTAATATTTGAGCAAATAAAAACGCAAATGTAGATACGTATGTATGTATGTAAGTCCAAACAGTATATTTTTCGTAAAAAACAAGCTTCTTTGGTCTTGTAGTCAATACAAGCCCGGTTCATTTTGGAGAATATTTTTGCAATTTTTTTTTTAAACGCAGGAGACATTTTATCAAGTTTTGGCTAATTTTCTTGTTGAAGAAATGTTTATAATTTTTTTATAAAAATATAGCTGCCCTTTATAAACAACGTGTAAATAAAAATTTGTTGAACATGTACAAGAATTCGACAAATTTTAACAAATGTTCATCAAAATTTTAAACTTTTAAGTGCAGGTTTGATTTTTGGCAATTTTTTGTTCACGCATTTACGTCCATAGGAAGTATGTTCGAAAATTTTTTTGTATGGAGAAAATGAGCAACATTGTAAATCAAAAAAATATAATAAAATCCAAAATCCAACAGTAAGCCCTAGCTACTACAAACTTGCACTTTATCATACTAAAATAGAAAGGGCTACAAAACTGCATACTGAGCATGTTTCTAAGAAATCTAATTAAAAAGCTCAAAAATTTCTTGAAACCTTGTCGAGTTTTCCTAATTTTTGTACAAAGTTTGAAATTGTGACTTACATGATTTTTGTTAGATAACGATTGGGTATTATTATTGAGAATCTCCTGCAGAGAAACAGAGTTTTCCGATCGAAAAATATGGATTTTTAAGAATTCTATACCATTTCTACGAACAGTTGTTTTTTATAAGCTTTTTTTTCATATAAAATACATACATGGAAAATGTTGAGCGCTTTAAGCGACCTCTAAATATTTTTTGATTTCAAAATAAAAAATATGGGTATATTTTTTCGATATAGGCGCATCCTAGGGGGTGAGAGCATAAAAATTCCGACATTACTTTTTCACATGCTCTTTTGGACCACCCCAATGCACATATAGCGAGCTAATAATAATACATATAAGAAAAAGTTTTTAGGAAAATGGCAGATAGAGGGTATTGAATATGTATAAGCACGGGATATGCATGTTTACATTCACAATTTTTTAGTCTTAATATTAAAAAAAGTTGATTTTAGGATTTTTTTATTTTTAATTTTTTTACTGTCTAGGAAAGTGGTTTCTTGTAAGCCAAAAAGCTTTATAAAAAGCATAAATCATTTTTTATCACATTTTATTATATGTTTGCATTTTTTTAATTAAATTAAATTTTTTAATTCTATATTTACCGAATCATTTGCAAAAAATAAAACGATTTTAAATTTTCTAATTAAAAAAAAAATATTTTTTATAAATTAGAACTATGTAGTATGTATTCTTTAATTTAATTTATTTATTTCATGTTTTAGAACTAGTGTTTCATTACTTTTTTCATACAAAGATATTTTTATTAAAGAAAAAAGTCAAAAACCACAAATTTCACTGTTAACATTTTCTAAAAGTATCGTCACTACACACGAATAAAGGCGCGCAAGTGTTTTGACGGCGAAAAAAGGCGCGTAAAAAAATTTTGCGAAAAAAGTCGCTTATGAAAAACTTCGGCGAGGTGTGTTAAGCGTCTTTGAGCTTAAACAGACGGCAGCGTTGATCCGGATCAACTCGGGAATTAACTGCAGTTGATCCGGATTAAGTCAGCTTTTTGACGCTGAAGTCTTTTTATACGTCTTTTTTCGCCGTTAACTTTTGAGCTCGCGCCTTTATTCGTGTCTAGTGACGGTATATGTACTTATCTCCAGTAATATAACACTCGCAAGAGTTATTTTGGCCAACCTGTTATATGAAAAACTGTGTTGGCGGTTAGCTAAAACTTAACTTACCGTAAGCAACTTAACAACCTGTAGATTTTGGATTCTTAAGCTACGGTCTTACGGAAGTTGAGAGCGGTCAAACTCTCATTTTTGTATTACTTAAAAATAAATGAACGCAAACATTTTTGTTTGCATGAATTTTTTTTATGTGGCATTTTAGGCGGCGAACTGTTAAACAATTGAAAAGGAAAATACAAAAACAAAATATTTACGCTCTTGGCTTAAGTTGACGTCTTGAGTAATCATTGATGATTTCTTATAGTAAGTTAAATTAAGTTAAGTCTAGGCTAACTGAGCTTTTAGCTTATTTTCATTTTATAGTGGATGCATGTACATACCTAAGTATGTGGTAAAATTCCATGGAAAATATTTTCGTTAAACATTTAACCCGCCGCCGCTCCCGCCTGAAAGGATCGTTTGGAGACCGCACTAAAAGCCAATTTGGAAGGTCAGGAGACATTTAAAATGTTATTCGAAAAATTCTACTAGTGCTCTTCTTAGGCAAAACTTCGTCACCAACGTGAAAGTCTCTAAAAAATTTTGTCCTAAAATCTATGCCAAGAATAGCAACCAAGTTCAATTTTCAAAAAAAATAAAAATTTAGAAAAAAGTACTTTTTGCCTACTCATCATCCTATGCACGCCTCTTTTCCGGTTTCGCTTTCGCTGATTTACCTATTTGCTTCGTTTTCGTTATCCTTTCGCCAGCCTTTCTGAATGCCTTTACTATGCTGGTGCATGTTTTTCGCATTCAGTCCCTTTGATTATATTTTTTTTTGGATTTTTTTGCCTGCCGATAGGCTGGTTTGCAGGCATTTTTGTGACACAGCGATCCAGCGACCCTGCAGCGCCCAGTGCATGCTTGAGTGAGTAAGCAGCAAGGGACCGCATTGCATCCCTGCGTGCTTGTGGCTTGTTTGTGTATGAGTATTTTTCGTGCATGTTTGTGTGCCAGGACGACTAACTACGTACATATGCGCGCTTAGAGCTGCATAGCTGCATACGTACATACATATGTAAATATATATTTTGCACCTCTGCCTTGCGAAAATTTGCAAACACTTGGCTTTTCGTCAATAAACACGCGCTGAATGCATATGTACATACATACATACATAGATACATAGATACATAGATGCATCTGTGTATGCATGAGTGCATGCGAATATTTACAGCTTTACTGGCACACGATTTTTTTTCGTGCCCTTTTTTCTTTCCTGCGCTGCAATATTTACCTAATAAACGCCGCAACTTCCCCGCAAATTAAAAGATTCACCAAAAACTTTGCATTTTTGTCACATTAACTCGCACGTTTCGTTTTACAACGTTTCTGATTGATTTTCACCACGCTTCCACGCTTCAAAATTGTTTAACTAATTTTTCTGCTTGCATTTTTTTTTTGGTTTGCTTTCTTGATTTGCCACTTTTTCACTTTCCCGATTTATTACTACTAACTGCCTTTTGTGTATCAGACAGAAATTTTTTGCGAATTTTTTTCCGATTTGCGCGCTGCTGCTGCTGCGCACATGGCCGCCGACGCTGAGAGACTGAACGTTCGTTCAGCGCGATACTCAGCACCAAGCCGTAGGCAATTAGGAACGAGCATACGAGGCGTGCGGCGTTTAGTGGTGAATCGCGTACAAACTTATGTATGAACGTACGTTTGCTGCTGGGTTGCGTCCATGGGAGAGGGTAGCGAGGAATAAAAAGCTCGCTAGCTGCCTTGTTTGGTGCTCAATACGACGAAAGCTCCGGCGTACTCGCAGCGCCCACCCCACCCAGTCAGCGTCGCTCAGCGCAGTTAAGCACTCGCCAACAAGAAAAAGCAAAATAAGCGCAAGAGAGTGACACAAGAGAGCCCGCTTTATAATAGCAGTAGGAAGCTTTAGCCGTCCAAGCGGTCGGAGGGTTGCATTTACCGTTGGTTGCTTTGACGCTACTGATAGCGCTGCTACCTGTATAATCAACGCCATAGCTGCCTGCTGCTCCGCTTATTGATGTTACTGCTACTTTGTTGCTCGTACTGTTCCGCCGCTGCCGCTGCTGGCGCTTTACCTCCTCGCATTTGCCTATCAAACAGCTGCCACCTAATTAGGCACCTTCTTTGTCGCGCCATTGAATTATTTGCAAGTTGGGTAAATAGACAATTTGCGCGCACATATGCATGCGTGTATGTAAATATGTATTCTACTATAATACATGCTGATAAGCCGATATATGTATATATATACATATGAAAATACATATGTACATGAATCATACACTTGCACATAAAAGCTAATAAATAAGAAAAGCTTGTTGTTAATATGTATCTGGAAATAATCTTCCCGGCCTCTTTTAACACTTGCTGGCAGCAGCTGTTGGCTAAAAACGTGACAATGCGCGCATTTTTCGACAGCCTTTCTTAACAAAAAAAAAAAAAAAATGTCGCTGAATTTATGATTTAAGGCAATGTCTTCGCACCTAAGTTTCAGCCTTCTGGGAAAGTAGCGTTTAAAAAATATTTTATTCATTTTTATATTTTAGGAAGAAGTATGAAAGTTCCATGCCGGCCTCGGCCTAAAACGTTTCGGAAAGTTCGATTAAGGCTATCGTTCGAAATAAGAACTACGCGGATGGATTCGTATCTCACCAGTCTTTGAATAGCTTGCGAAAGTTGGAAGGACGCCAGGAATTCCCCAGAATTTGGCTTGATTCTTGATAGGAAGCTTTCGTGGAAACCTAATATCGAGGAGACAGCAAGACAGGCTCTCTTCCGGCTCTAAACATCTTCAGAGGGGTAATAGATGATAACCCATTATGTTTTATGGATTCCTCGCCTGGTGGAATGCACTGGAAAAGCCTACATTTAGTCAGTGGGATCAGTGGGGACATAGGGCCGCGCCCGCACTGGCCCTTAACGCCAGGCTTAACATAGCGTCTGTCGATATCGCCGGTAAAGCAGCGCGGCAATCAGACTTAGGTGCACTGGTTGCCTGACTGACTCGGGGTATGGACATTCGAGTATTCTCTGGGCTACGATTTCATTCCTGATAACACTGAGGCTGCTGCTAACAAGGAAGCAGTCGATTGGCTGCTGTTGAACGCGATGGCGGCAAGAGAGGTTAACATCTACTCGGACAGCCTGGAGGAAATCAGAGACCTGTATGACTTAATTCACTTTCGGTCGCGTCGGAATATTACCTTGTCAGACTTAAATGTGTGCCAGACCATAGTCATGTCGCAGGAAACTGTGTGGCTAATGAAGTGGCCTCGGGTCAACTCAGCAAATGCTCGAGGGAAATCAGGACATGCGAGGTCATCTGCCCCGGGAGACTACAACCACAATAGGCCAACTTCGCTCTGACTACCGCAGCAGGTTAAACTCATACCTGGGCAGATTAGACGCAGATGTGCCAAATGAGTGTGCGGCATGCGGAGAGACACCCCATGACTAGAAAGATCTCTTCGTATGCCCGGAAAAGCCGACAACCCTAACGCCTTTGTCCCTGTGGACCGACCCTATCGAGGCTGCACGCTTCTTCTGGGCGGGGTTGCTTTAGACGCTACAACAATAACAGGTCATTCCGGCCGAGGGTGGACCGGAGACGAACTCGGGATCTCCTCGATTCTGGTGTATCTACCGACAAACCAGTGCTTTATCGGAGTTGACGCATTGAATATCACATCAGACCCCTTGTGTTGCAGCTGCACGGAGGACGGTGAGGTGGAATCATCACTGCGGAACTTCGTTGACGGCACGCGGCGGCTCTCGCTTTAACTTAGCAGTTACCGTTCGTAGTGGTATCACAAAGGACCAACGCTTACGGTCTAAGTGAGTCCTTTGACAAGGGCCACCCACCTTACCTATGGAAAGAATACAATGCACGCTTCGAAAGTAATTGTTTCAAGGCTCTGCGGATATCTCACAGTTGGAAATAAGAGAATAATAAAGTCTATTGAGTCATCAAAGTGGTTCGATCCCAGTCAGCTCTTTAGTATGGAAAAATATTGGTAATTCTAAATGAAATCGCAACGAGTTTATATTGTTTCATTGTGTCAGAGTGGCGTTTATTACGAAGGTCAGTAAAGTTCTTCATAACTTCCTCACAATACAGTCAGTCGAGACTGCCGTCCATATAATCTTCAAGTTTCTGGATATCGAGAGCCCTTTAGCGACATCGTGGCAACGTCAATCTTCAACCCTCTAGACAAGCTAGTTTATCAGCGCCTCATTTCCAATATAGTCTAATTAGAGGGCAGCACGTTGCGGGGGATCTCTTCTTTGGATATAAAAAGAAATTTCTGAACAGATTGCCCATTATGGCAGCTCAGCAATGAGTGGTGCAAAAACGGGTATTTTTTAGGTCGGGGAGGACTATGTAGATACCGTTAGATTCCCGTTTTAGCTGTAGGCTAAAGATGTGTCTCAATACCAGCTTTTCACTAAGGTTTTCCAGCTTTCGCGACTTAGAGGTGCAAACTCCTGGTTCCCTCTCTGATATCGACAGTCTTTTAATGCGCCTCGATTCCTTTTCGGAAAAGGGAGAAGTGACAGGATTTCTTATTGCAGCCTCACTGCAAAATACAAAAACTGAGACCAAAAATATATATTTTCCATTTACACCTTGATTTCCCAAAGACGTATGTTGTTTCATTCGCTTAGTACCGTGTTTGGAATTTTCAACTGATTTGTGATATAATTAATAGAAATAGCCATCTGTATTCCATAACTTGGTAACAGGCCTTCAATAGGGTTTAAACAAAAGGAAAATATTTATAAGCTACGAAATAATATCACAAATTTCATTTACTAATTTCAATTATCTGAAAATATTTCAATTTATCGATGAATTATTTGATGTATGTATGTATGTCTCTAGGGTGCCTCACCGCAAAAAACTGAAATTTTTCGACCGGAATTATAAAATTTATTATACATACTAGCTTATACCCGCGGGTTTCACTCCGCGCTTTTATGCAAATATGAAAAATAATTTAATAATGTTAGATTTTATTTCTGTGCCCATTTCGTTATAGCTCGTTATTTTTTAAGCGAGTTAAGGTATTTAGGCCGTTTAAAACTATGAAATTATAAAATCCCGTCTGCGCGCTAGGCATACGAAAGATATCAATCCCTCTAAGTTTACATTAAAATGGTTCCAGGTATACGACGCGTAAACATGTAACCTTCTTGGAAGTGCCACGGCGGGTTCTAATATTTCCAGCTCAAATTTAGTAACCTGGCCTTGATAAAATACCACTTCTCATTACTGTAGCAAATGCCTCAAGAGAGCTTTAGATTATAAGGCCGAACTCGGCTCTCCCTTTTCCATTAAATTAAATTTTTTCTATCAGTACGGCACTTATAAAATAAACCTCCATAACAAATTTAAAATACTTCCAAAGATTTTCTATCCTTCCAGAGATATGTATTAAGAAATTTTTAGTATGTATGGGATACGACATGCCTCCTTTTTTAATAACTCACATTTTTTCCTTGAGCAATTGAAACATTTTGTATACACAACTCCATACCAAGTTCCAGTATTCTTCCACAAACACTTCCAGGGATATGTGGCAAGAAAAAGTCAATTTGCACAGAAAGTGCCACGCCCCTTTTTCTTATAACCCTAATCTTCTTTCATGAATTTACCATGCCCCCTTTTCGAATAACGCAAATTTTTCTCCATGAGTATGGAATTAATTTTGTATACACATCTCGGTGCCAAGCTCCCGTCCTCTGCAATAAACACCTCCAGAGATATGCGGCATAGAAAAATCAATATGCATGGGAGTTGCCACATCACCTTTTCCAATAACTCTCATTTTTCTCCATGAGTATGGTATTAGTTTCACATACATACATACATATGTATTTCCATACCAACCTTGAGTACTTTACCCCAAACATTTGAAGGGATATGCAATATGAAACTTTCAGTCAGTATTGGAGGTGCTACGCCTCTTTTCCAAAAACGTCCATTTTTCTCCGTGAATATGAACATGATTTCACACAGTGTTGGAAAACTGTTAATCTGATTAACGATTAAAATGTTAATCGCGTTTGACGATTAAAATTAATTAGTCGTTATCAACTGTACGATTAATGATAACATTTTTTGAATCGTTAATCGCTGGCTGCGATTACGTTTAATTAATTTAAAACATTAATCGTTAATCCAATTAAAAATAAAATCTGATTAATTTGTCTAGTTTGTCCGAGTTTGAAACCAAACACCAGTTATAGTAATTATTTTGTGTTTTACGCTTATAAAAAGCACGTAATATAAAAAAATAATAATTATTGTTATTAGTAATACATAAACTGGGAACTTTTACAAACCTAGTTTGTAAAACGTTTGTTGGTATATATCTTAATGAAAATGCACACCAAATTGCTTAGATTGATGAGGAAACCCGACTTAGCCATACTGGATTAACTTGCTTTGTGTGCACAGGAAAATTCCAGCATAACTTAATTAATCCCCAAACCTACTTGATCAAATTAAGAGTTAATGATTAAAAATTAATTTTTTAATCGCGGTTACGATTAACTGTTTAGTCGGATTAAAATTAATCATGATTAACTGTAATCAGATTGAATTTAATCGAATTAACTAACTAATTAAAACATCAATCGATTAATGCCAACATTGATTTCACATACATATCACTATACCAAGTTTCAGTTCTCTCCCACAAATACTTCCAGAGATATGTATGTAATATGAAAATTCCAATTTGTATGGGAGGGGCCTTGAGTTATCGGACTTACTTTCAGTCTAAGACCATCCTTCCGAAATCCGTAGTAAGTGTACTAAATTCCGTTCTGATCGGAAAACCGGTTAAGGAAGTAGCCTATTTTTCAATCCAGGTCATAAACCATCTTTGAGCAAAATTTAATTTTCAAACAGGTGGCAATTCTTAAAAAAGTAGCCTATTTTCCAGTCTAGGTCATAAGCTATCTGTGTGCATACTTTCATGCAAATCAGTTCAGTCATTTCCACGTATTAATTTAATTAAAGTTTCCTAATACGTGATAACTCTTAAAATAGTAGCCTATTTTCCAACATAGGTCATAAGCTATCTCTGTGCGAAATGTCATGCAAATCTGTTCAGTCGTTTCCGCGTATTAATTTAATTAAAACTTTTTTAACAGGTGGCAACTCTTCCAAAAAATTTGCCTATTTTCCACTGTAGGTCATAAGCTATCTGCTTGCAAAATTTCATGCAAATCCGTTCAGACTTTTCCGCGTATTAATTTAATTAAACTTTTTTAACAGGTGGCAACTCTTACGAAAAGTAGCCTATTTTCCAATCTAGGTCATAAGCTATCTGTGTGCAAATTTTCATGCAAATCCATTCAGTCGTTCCCGCATATCAAATAAATTAAACTTTTTTAACAGGTGGCAACTCTAAAGAATAGCCTATTAACCAATCTGGCCCATAAGCTATCTGCGTACAAAATTTCATGCAAGTCCGTTCAGTCGTTTCCGCGTGATGATTTCCCAAACATCCAAACATACAAACTTTCACATTTATAATATTAGTAAGAAGTAAGATATTAAGACTTCCCCAAAAATATTTCGGAAAAATATTGTGATTTACGTGAGCTGGACCGATATGAAAATACCTCATAATTTTGATTTTGTTGATACAATTTTTAAACATTTAAATGTAAACTTTTTAAATTTATGTGGTGATTTTTTTGGAAAAACGTTTTTAAAAATTATTTTATTTGTAAAAAAAAAAAAATTTTTGAAAGTATTTTCAAACCGCTTCAGATCACATAAATCTTGATATTTTTTCGAAATATTTTGGGGGAAGTCTTCAAATGGGCCCGAGTTTTTTTTTTTTTTTTTGTATGATGAATAATGCACCCTAATGTACATATATAGTGCACAATTGTTAGTATTACCATTCCTGTTATTTCTGACCCATCTACTGCTTGCTGCTGCTAGACAAAAGCAATGCTTGTAAAGCTTTTTCAGTGTCGCACAAAATTTGCATTGACCTTACACAAAAGTGAGCAAAACCAAAAAAAAAACGACCTAAAAACATTTCTCACTTCTGCTTTTGCTGTTGCTGTTGCTGTCGCTGTTGACTACCTGACCATCACCGCCTACTGCGCCTTAGATTTACAACAACTACATCCACACTCATTCAACACTTGAAAACCATCATCGAATTTGTGGTCACGGAGCTGAGTTTATGAGACTTCTTCTAAATACATACTTAGTGGAAACTTTTAGTTAGCGGTGTGTGCAACCGGCTTAGCTGCGGCTTGTGTGGGCGGACGTGCGCGGCGTATGAGTGATGTGCATAAATGTGAATGTTGTTGCTAGGTATGTACATATGTGTGTTTGTGTGTATATAATTTGTTGCATTAGCGCATGCTTTTGCGACGGTTGTTGCTGTGGCCACGTTTGAGGTCAGACATTTTGCTCTTACTTTTACTTAATTTAATTTGTGAACTTAAGCCATTTTGGCAGCACCAACAACATGCTAATAATAGCAGCACCAGTAGTAATAATGCGCGGTAAAGCAGGCGAGAAGAGGAAGGGTGAGAGAATCAAAGTTTTTACTGAGAAAAATAAAAACTAAAGGTACGGCGTTGTAAAAAATGCAAAATGTTCAACTTGCATAGAAGTGTATTTTTGCAAGAAAAATAGCTTTATGCAGGCATATGTATTTCTTGAAAATTCAAATAGAAAATTAATACATGCATATGTAAGTGTGTGTAATTTCTTAATAAAAAATATTTTTTAATTAATAATTTAAAAAAAAAACCAAAAATGTATTTCTCCTCAAAATTTTTAAAAACTTGGAAACTTAAAGCCAAAAAACGGAAGAAACCTCCAAAAAGCTCAAAATTAAAATTCTTAATATGAATATTTCTTAAAAATTCAAATAGTAAATTAATAATGCATATTTTAATTGTTTTTTTAATGTCAAAACGCTTATAATTATAATGCAGTAAAAACAGTCACTCATATTTGAAAAGATTAAGACGTTTTCCTCGCACCTTGAATCTTTTAAATAACGTTCGCAATTTGTATGAAAAATTTCTTAAGCTTCGAGTTTACCGGTTATTCGAGCTAAAGAAGGTTACCTACATAAATAATTACCGAAGATTTTGAGCTTCGATTTGAACACAACTTTTGAAAAGCTTTTTTTGTAGATTAAAAAAGGATATAATTTTTTAAATTTTTATTTCTTCACCTGGTTTTTTAAGCTTTTATAAAAGCTCGCTATACTAAAATTTTCAAGCTGTACTTTCAAAAATATGTTCGATAAATTAAATTACATAGCTACATATGTATTGACAAACTCGAATTTTAAATTGAAAATAATTTTGAAACACTTTTATAAAAGCCCAATCAACTAGGTGCAAACAAATTATAAAAACTCAAACATGTGGCGGTCAGAGTAAATAATTTTGTTCGTATATTTCGATTACTACGTTCAATTACTTTTTTTTTTAAGATTTTATAAAAGCTCAAGAGGCCTAGCCTACAAAAAACTATAGCAAATGATAAAGAAATTCAAAATTTAACGCTGAAAATATTTTTGAAGAGCTTTTGTGAAAGCTCAACCGCCTAAGCACCGAAAGATGTTTAGAAATTCCCTAGTTTTTAGTTGAAAAACGGTGTAAATAAAAGTACGTTTTTGTAGAGCTTTTGAATAATAGCTAAAAGCACGTAACTAAAAAACTCGAATGAAAGCTCATTTGGCTAATATAATCAAAATATGTAGCTATACACATACATATAAACAGTTGAGTATACGAATGCATTTTGGTGAAATGAAGTTTTAGAGTTTTTTATAAAAGCTTTAAAGCCACAAGCGATCAAAAAATTCAAATAAGTGCTTATTTTACCTAGTAAAACTTTTCTAAAAGTAACGAAATTTTGAAAAGAATTTAGAATGGGTTAAAGCGCTTTTTTTAATTTTTCCAAAAGCTTTCATAAAAGCTTGAGTACACCAAAGTATCATTGAATTTTGAAAGATAACAACGGTTAAAAATTTATGGTGTGGTTAAAGGAAATCGATGTTTGTAGGGCAATACTGCTTACATTGTTTCCTCCAGCAATATTTCACATTACGAAAGAATTGCTTTATAACTCTGGAAGCTGCTATGTATTGCCGTTTTATAGATGATATTGGATCATACATACATAGAGGGACGGGTTCACACTACTTTAAAATTCCTAGTCCACCAAAATTTTTTCTAACCGGTGAATTATAAATTGAACAAGTAGTAACATCTGAGCTAGTGAGAAGAGTGTAAGAGCAACGCCACAGCTGAACGGCTTTCAATGAATTTCCCCAACTGTTTTCAACTTCGACGCTGAAGAGCTTTTATAGCATTATTTGTATTCGACAATTGTCATTGTGTTGTGCGTTACCGTCATTGGTTTCATCAGTTTTTGATTACTTTCAACTTAACTCCCAACCTTTTGATAAATTGCACCTTCTACTCACCGCAATGTAAATCCTTGAAAGCTTTTCTATTAATGTATGGGTGTGGGTGTGCGTATGTTATTGTTTTTAGGTTGCTGGTAACTGTAAAGCTCAATTCACGCGTTTTGAATTTGGTGAGTTCGATAACACTTTTGCTCTCCATTTACTGCTGGATGCTTAAACATTGCTCCTCTACTCGGTTGTTCTCTCATTAATTTGCTCTCGACGCGAACCCTTCCGGCGCCAATGTTTAATGCGCTAAACTTAACGAATGATAATTTTGACGTGTTTATTTGTAAGTAATAGGAGTATGGCGGTTTGTGTGAGGGTAGGTTAGTGTTTACACTTCCTACTTACCAAAGATAGTTTTACATTCATGTGACTTCATATGTACAATGTAAATATGTATGAGTATGTACTCCTTCAGGCTTATACGTATGTATGTATTACCCATACATTTATATATGTAGATAACTCTCATATAATTGCAGCTGTTGTGCGACTGCTGGCTGCTGAAGGCTCTTTGATTACGCGGCTTATCAGGTGGCAGTGCACAATTCAAAGTGTTGAAGCGAATTTTTAATGAGGCAAAGGGGGGTCAGTAGCCTAGATACAGATATCATAGTTTTTTTTAGAAATTCCCTTATTTGGTATTTAATTGACAGTTTTTTAAATTAAAGTATACATTATTATACATATAAACTAGCTATTTTAATAAAGGATTAACGTCAAGCAACTTTTTAAAAGAAAATTTGTTAAACTAAATGCAAATCTGTTCAAGGAACATTTTTTGCAGTGAAATTAAAGAAAATATAACTTTATTTGCATGCAGGCAGTTAAAATTAGAGCAATTAAAAAAATTTCTCTTCTAGGGATATTTATTTTAGCGCTAAAGCAAGATAAATTATTTATTTATATTTTAGAAACTAATCGATATTTTAAAAATAAGAGCTCTCTTTGAAATTTCCCTTGTGGGTGATTTTCAATTCACGGTCGAATAAAGAAAACTGTGTTTTATTTTATAAAAAAAAAAAACAATGGATTAAGATGTTTTAGAAGGCACCCTGTAATTGTGCATATGGAAACTGTGCATACGAAATAATGCATATGAAAAAAACCGAAATAATGCATACGAAAAAAACCGAAATAATGCATATATGCACAGTTTCGGTTGAAAACCGCAATAATGCATACTAGAAAAACCGAAATTATGCATATGCACTCTTTCGTTTGAAAACCGAAATAATGCATATGAAAAAAAACCGAAATAGTGCATACATGAAAACGAACTTCTCTCTGAGTAGGCGGCCTTCGGCCGCGCTTAGGGATTATAACCCTTACTAAGTAGAATTCTCCTTTCTGTGTTGCCGGAAAAGGGGGCCGGAAGTACTTTTGCGCAGAACTTCTTTCTGCGTAGGCGGCCTTCGGCCGCGCTTAAGGATTATAACCCTTACTAAGTAGAATTCTCCTTTCTGTATTGCCGGAAAAGAAGGGCAGACGTACTTTTCTCTGCGTAGGCGGCTTTCAGCCGCGCTTAGGGATTAAAACCCTTACTAAGTAGAAGTAAATAATTCATATTAGAAAAAACGAAATTATCCATATGCACACTTTCGCTAGAAAACCGAAATAATGCATATAACAAAAACCGAAATAATGCATAAATGCACAATTTCAGTTCAAAACCGAAATAATGCATATGGCAAAAACCGAAATAAAGCATACATGCACAGTTTCGGTGAAACCGAAATAATGATAAACACGAAATAATGCATATACAGTCGAAAAGTAAGCTAATACCGAAATTATGCATATGCATACTTTCGTTTTAAAAGCGAAATAATGCATATGAAAAAAAACGAAGTAATGCATACATGCACAGTTTCGGTTTAAAACCGAAATAATGCATATGGCAAAAACCGAAATAAAGCATACATGCACAGTTTCGGTTGAAACCGAAATAATGTCTAAATGCACAGTTTCCATATGCGCAATTTCGGTGCCCCGTTTTAGAACAGCTGCATTGAAATTCCGATACTTGGGAGTCGATGTTAAAACTTCGCTTTTGGGAAAGTATAATTTTTATGGCTTTTTTTAAGGCATCCACATTATTTTACTGAGCGTAGGGACTTTAGTTTGGTCAAAAAAAACAAAAAAAAAACATGAACCCTAATTTTAAACGCCTGACACTTTATGAAAGATCATTTGTTAAAACCAGAGACCGTACCGGTTAGACTATCTAACCTAAAACTATCACACTCGAATATACACAACTCTGGAATACTTGATTTGCAACTTTGACTTTTATTTTTGCCTGAAAAATATAGGTCAAAAATTGCCGATTATTTTCTGCTAAAAAAAAAAATAAACGGCAAATTTTAACTTTTATTTTTGCCTTAAACAAATTAAAGGCAGTTAATCGGTATTATTTGCTCAAAATGATAAAAGTCAGGTTTTTAAAAGTCATGGAGGAATCATAACCTACAAAGAAAGATGATTCTAATGGTACCTTTTGTGCCTATGCCTTTTTGGTGTCAAAAATTGTAAAATAACTTTTGTTTTCAGTCTCTGGTTAAAACCAGAGAATAATAAGACATTTTACTTTTGACGGTTAATAAGAAATATATAAATCATTTTTTTCAATAATTTCCTTAGATATATTCCAGAGGGAAATTTGTTTAAATTTTAACTGGTCTACATTTGTTCGTTGAAAAAGTATTAAAAAAAGATTAAATTTAAATTATTCTTTGGAAATTTCTCTCCATTTGAAAACTTTCCCTTGAAATTTCCCCTTTGAGGGAAATTATCAAAATGCGCCAATACCATGCGTATTATCAAAAATTATATAAATTTACAAAACATTAAACTTATTTTAAAATAGCCCTCAAGGACCGCTTTTTGTTTCACGGGGAAATCAGGCTTTTTTCCAATTTAATATCTCCCTTAAGAGTTTTTGCACTACTCTCCAGTATAAGCAGATAAAGTATCTCAGATGTCTATATTCTCTGAGTTCTTAACGTTGTTGGTATGGTTTACTTTATTCTAAGAGCAAATTGAAGCATTTGTCTTTCTTTTTTTAGTAACTTACGAAACTTTATGCATTCGCCTTTTTCTTTTCATTAAATTTTTCTTAACTCTATTTTTGTGCTACCGAAATCTGTATCTCATTTCCTGCCAATACGCCAGCAAGTATGCAACAATCGATTGTTCCTTTTGTGTACCAAAACATTTCCTGACGAAAATTTCATTAACGCGCAAGCTCTTCCGTAGAGTCTGCATTTCCTCGCCTACTTCGTCGATGCCACTAACCACCATTTCGGTTAACAATTTCTCATGACGACACCGGCATATGGACATGTGCGCATATATACATACATGGGTAACACACAATCAAACAAGGGTTGATGCATTTCCGCTGCTTTATTGATGCCACAAACAATGGCTGCTACTTCCTGCGCGTCGGCGAAATGCCAAAAAAGTGTGAAAAAACAAAAGATCAGGAAGAGGAAATGTAGATAGCAAGAATTTGCCAACCGCAACAGCAGCTTCGAAGGCAACGTGCTGTTGTTCGCTGTTGGGGAGAAGTGTAAACGTAGTGGATGCAATGAGGTGAAGAATGGCAATGACTATTCAAAGCAAACCAAAGCTATTGGTGTTGTAGGTGCACTTTTGGTATGTGCGCTCAAATGGGTTAATGAGTACATTTGCGCTTACAGTTGCATTTTTCGGCACACTCACTGGCGCCGTGCTATGCGGAAATGCACGTTGCTGCGGAAGCGGCCACAAACGTATATACATACGTACATATATAGAATGCACCTATATGTGCGTCCGCTTGCAATGGCGTCAACGGAACAGCCTTGAAATTTTCGCCATTCGTTTATCAGTCTCACACTCACTTCAAGCTACGACACTTAATTTGTGATTAGTCATCAGTAGTTTCCGCTGCTTGAACTTGACTGTTATATCGACCATTGTGTTGCATTCAAATGGCTTCCCTAATGAATGGCGCAGAAAAAAAAAGTTACAATAATGATAGGCTCATGCGTTGTACATGTGTTGGCCAAACGCTGAACCATGGTCTATATGAACTTAGTACTTTGAGAAAGCTGTTGTTAGTCATTTTGCTGTTGTTATTGTCACAGGTGGTCGGCATTAGAGGGAAAATGCAAACTTGAATAAGGTCTCTTTGCAAACATTTGCGTAAATCACACTAATTAAGTTAATTTCACTACGACTAATCGGATTTGATGTAGATTAACTGGTAAACATAATTTGATTTAATGTCGCATGGAAATCGCATACTTTTGAAGGTGCAGATGGCTTTAAACATTTTTGAGCACCGGAAATATTAATGTTTCCAATAAATTATAAGTAATAGCAGGATTAGTTTAAGAGTTTTATATACTCCGTTATATTGCAGCTTGATGCTGCCTGCGATCTTCAAATTAATTTTATGAGATTAAAACAGTATTAATTAAAATAGAATAAGTTTGCTAGAATAAAGTATACATCAAAAATACTTATAGTCGGGCTTATTTAATTAAAGTGAAATAATAAAGAGCAGAATTTAATAAATACAATAGTACCGCCGCAGCAACATTGTTTAAATTTTTCTTTCCACTAATATTACCTTAATTCTCGTGATGTTTCCAATGATTCATTACAACTTTTATTTAAATAAGCCTTTTAACTTTTTCCCCAAGCTTAGTTTAAGCATCGATTTAAACATTTTGGACCTCTGCCAGAACATTATGTCAGTACATATACAAACTATAACCCTTTATAGGTATACTAAAATAAACCAATTTAATTTGTATAAATGTGCATACGTATTAAGATTACAAAAACTTTTAGTAACCTTACATTCTTGCTTCAGACATCTAGAAGTGCTTTTATTTTTATGGTAATCATTTGCTATCTAACAGCAGTTTTGTGCTACAAATGAAAACAAATGCTCATTAACTTATTTTTCTACATTTAGCAGATTAATATGTACATATATCACTTAGCGCTGCGTATCCTCTTGCGTTCGCGGTATATGGACTCCTGTTGTACTACAAAGAGCAAGACATTCGTTTAGCGTAAACAATTTTAAACTCTATAAAAACACACTTTGACTTACTATATGGATCAAAGCGTATCAACTCCAGCTTTTCCGCTAAACGATCACGGAACATATTGAATTGATGGCCACTGACCACGCTCTCCATGAGCACCATGATGCGTCTGTCCGATACCGAGGAAAATGGATTAATAACAAATGGTCATTGCCTTCATTGCAAAAAATACTTACTTGCTTTTAACTTTCTTAAATAACACTTCAGTTAGACGCATTATTATCCTTATTTAATAAAAAAAAATTAACGACTTCCCAGAATAGAAAACAATTGTGCAATTCTGCTGCATAATAAACGCACGCCTTGTCAAAATCAGCTGTAGCAAACGATTTTCATGCGTACTGTACAAGTGAAGTGGTTTCACGCCGCGCCGCTGCATGAAATCAGAACGCCGTTGTATTTACCACAACTTCCAATTAATTTTGAACTAGAAAAACTCCGTTAAGTTTTCGGTTCAGCAAGTGTTTCGTCATGCCCTGCGCGGCAGTTTCGATGCATCAATAGTGGCGTTAAGTTATATTTTCACAAATAAAAAATATTTATTCGATTTAATTTAACTTCTAAATTTTAAAAATGCCTGTACCCACTTGCTCGGGCGGCTCGTGCACAATTTCGAGACCACGAAAATCCGCAACTACTAAATCTAAACCAAAATCAACAGCCTCAAGCGCCAAGAAGACGACTACCAAAAAAACAACCGGTAAGAAGACCACCACAGCTGCCGCTAAAAAGCCAAAATCAACAACAACAACAAAGGCCAAATCGTCTACGGCCAGCAAGACAAAGAAGACCACCTCCACAAGGAAAAGTACAACAACAGATTCAAAGTCGAAAACCGCTGCGCGGAAAACAACTACTACACGCCAGCGGGATGACAGTTATTGTGATTGTTCTTATTGTTATGAAGGTTCAACAGATTCTAACAGTGATTGTTCTGATTCTTCAGATAGCTGCAGTTCCGGTGGTTGTTACTAATATTGACGAGAGTTACATGGAGCTGCTGAGGAAAACGATTTTAATGATGTTGGTGACCAAAATTATATGTGTATTAACTTAATATTTTAAATTCATTGTTCTGTGTTAAAAAATGTTATAAGTTTGTCAAAAAAAAATCTTTCTTTTATGTGAAATTTTATAGTAAAGGTGCCTCTGGAGGCCATAAATGCAAATTTCTTTAGTTTTTGTCTTTTAAGCAGCAAAGTAGAAAAATTCACGATAGTAATTTCATGGGAGTTCGAAAATACTCGGTCCTCTTTGTATTTTTAAATGAAATATAATCTACTTAGCAGATGATAGTTTGAGCAATTTTTTGCGACTTTGGGATTCGATAAAAATTTCTATTTAGTGAGCTACTATTTTTGGGTTTTTGTTGTTATTAGGAGTAATTTATTTACTTTTTATCTTCTATCTGACAATAATTATCATTATATTAAAGTTGTTTTTAATCGAAGATAGGGTCGCAATTCGTTACGTTCTTGGCGCTAAAACATCTTCTAAATATGACGTATTCAGTCTAATGTTTTCATACTCTTTATAAATCAAACAAAAGTACGAGTAATGTTTTTCAGGACGGATTCCGGGCTGATATCTATGATTTTGATCCCCTCATTCAGATTGCGTAGGTAAATTCCTACTTCCCTACTAGTACACAGTTATTTTAAAACAAATGGCAAGTAGTTTTCCGTTCACATTCAGTCAAATCGAATACCTTAGTAGTAGGGCTGCCAACTATCCCTAGCAATGAGGTGCCATATTGAGGATAAAAAAGTGCCAAAATGTGCCAAATAAAAAAATTAAAGTGCCACAAATGATGCCATTCTTTTTAATCCTTCCCATTTAGCAATAAAATAAGAACCACATTTCTAAAACAAAAGTGCAATGCCAAAATAAGATAAACCAGTTGAATAGTCTTTAAAAATTATAAAATTTTAGTTGAGAAAAAGAAGTACACGCGAAGGATTTCACAAAAATGTATTGAAATATTACTATTTTTGAAAAGTGCCATTTTGGCACTTAGTAGGTGCGTTCGTTTAAAATCTCCAACAGAAACCAACCAACTGCCAAATTCCGGCGAAATGTCATCTGTTCGCTCACAAGAGAGAAATATCCAAAATAGTACGCGAACAGAAAATTTGCAGAAACTTGCAAGTTAGACGAACAGCTGATATAATTTTTGTTTACATTCAAAAGTGTAAAATTTAAAACGTACGAAAAGTCATCGCAAAGTGTTATACTGACACAGTTTATTGATTAAACAAATAACTACTTATTTCTTACAAGTTTAATTAGTCGCATTTTGTAATTTTTAACTTCCAAACCATCAAATTCAATTTTGTGATTTGCGTAAATGCCAACCAGCTGTTTTTGATCAGCTGTTTTCCTGTTGGCAAATTGCTGTTGGCAAAAATTTTTCCAGCAGAAACCAGCAGCTTCCCCTCAAAATGAAATGTCACTTTGCTCTCTCAATTTCCCCTACTTTGCAAGTTTTTTGCGTACGCGAACGCAAAAACTTGTATGTTTTGGTTAAACATGAACAATTAACAGCTACGCGAACGAACCTAGTGTCAAATTGAAAAATTAAGTACCATTAGATGTAAAATAGGGCCAAAAATGGCACGGTTTGAGCCAAGTTGGCAGCCCTGTTTAGTAGTAGAGTAAAGAAATTTGGGTTTTCAGAAAGGGGAAATGCAACCATGAAAAAAATTAAGCTTCAACACAAAAACCACATTCCTACCGACCGCAGCCGAGGCGGATTTATACAAGGTGTACAAGGTTACATGTATTTTTGTGTTTGCTTTTACTGATTTGACACCACACCCATCAAAAGCAAAAAACAAAATACATGTAAATTTTGGGGTGAATTGAGGTTTGACATAACACCCGCAATACAAAATACATGTGGATTTCGTTGTTGTAATCTAAATTCGCCACTAACACCACATTGTATAGATTCGCCTTGGTCCATGACCTTGTATAAATTCGCCTTGACCGCACTAATTTCGCAGCAACACATAACTTAAATCCGTTATTCACGAATTGTTTTAAGTTAGTTGCTTGCTTGCGGTCTAGTAAACTAGAAAGACAATTTAAAAAATGCCTGTACCAAAGATGTCTAAGTACAAGAGCAATGAGCCAAATACCAAAAAAATTAAGGAGGAGCAAATCGACACATTGATAGAAGAACTAATGGACAGCTCCAAGAAGCTAACTCATGCACAAAAGCAGACCAAACGCGATTTGGAGGCTTATTTGGTGAAGAAATTGCAGCAGTACGACAATGAAGAGGAAGAGGAAAGTGAAAATAGCGCATCTTCTGAATCTGGTACTGAGGACTCTGAGTCGGGCAGCGACTCAGAAACTAATTCAAGCAGTGAGTGTAGCTGCTGCTGGTCCGGCAGTGATGATGACTCTGATACAGATAGCAACAAGGATTCGGAGTCCGACAGCGAAGATGCAAGTGATGGTGATGTTGAATCTGGAAGCGATGATTCTGATGAATTCTCGGAGGAATATACAATAAATGGCTACAGTGATGATAACGGAGATTTTTGAGGGCCAAAAGCAGTTATTTGCGCGCGGTGTCTATTTGTTTATGTGAATTATGTATCTAAATTCGGTATTACTTAAGCGCTTGAATTATTATGAAATTGTATTGTTCATTAAATTATGTCAAATTGTGAGATATGTTAGATTATTTTATACTTTAATAAATCATATTTAAAATGCTGTTAAATTAAGCCAAGTAACTTTGTACTTGTTGTAACCGCATACAAATTTCCCAAAAAAGATTTTTTGGAGTGTAGCTGGGTTGACAGTCTTTGGCCAGATATAAATCAGGGTCGTTCCAATTACGTAGACTCGACTGTCGTGGAAAATCCTATTTATTTCTTTTATCTCAATTTCAAATAGAATTTAAGGTTATCTATTTCCTACACGACCTCGTTTAACAGGCATGCAACCCTGTTCCTATTGGTCTCGCGCACTTTTCATTCGTACTGTAGTCGCACGTGCTGCAATTTCGGTTAGCGGGCACATACCGCATTTTGATTGTTTAATTTTAGAATTTAGCAACTTTTCCGTGTTATTACAAAGTGAATTGTACGTAAAAATGTCTGAGCCAATTTCAGCGTTTGTAGCATATCGGGCTGCAGCTTCGAAAGGCGGAAATACATGCCGAAAATCAAACAACAAGAAAGCCGGTGGATGTGCTGCTGGTGGTAGCAAAGCAGGTGCCAACAAAAAAACCGAGGAGAAAAATACATCTTTGCAAAAAGATAAACCAAAATCTGGTGCTAAAAATCGTGCTGAGGCCAAGTCGAGCGGCGTAGCGAGGGAAAATGGTGCACAAGCTAAGAATAAAGGTGCACCCAACAGGGGAAAAGATGGCTCTGCTAAGGCCAAGGACGCTACCAAAAAGACAACCCCAAAAATTGAAACACCTCAAACCAAAAATGTTGCCAACAAAGCAGCTAACAAGACAGAACCCGCTAAGCAGAAACAGAAAGGTGAACGCGCAGTTACTAACGGTAAACAAGTTTCCAACGGCATTAAAGGAAACGATATCGACACTTTGGTGGAGCAATTGTTGGGCGATTCACCTTCAAATCCCAAAAAGCTGACTAAAGCGCAGCAGAAAAAGAAACAAGAATTGGAAGATTATTTAGTGCGGCAGCTAAAGCAGTATGATGAAGAGGCTGGTGAAGAAGAAGAGGATTCAGAGTTTGGCAGCGAGGAAGACTATGGTAGTGGCTCTGAAGAATTCTCCGAGTACACAATAAATAGTTACACAGATGATGATGACGAAGAGAGCGAGGAAGAAGAAACTGAACTCAGCGGTGAATACCCAACTGAATCAGTGGGAGAAAATGTACCGGTTGCCAAGTCTACCAAAAACAAAGCGGCAGTGCCTAAGCGCACTGAACTCAGCGTCGAATCCTCAACTGAATCAGCGGAAGAAAATGAACCAGTTGCCACGTCAACCAAAAACATAGCGCCAGTGCCTAAGCGCAAATCCAATGAAGGTGCAGTTGCAAAGACTGGGAGTGAAGCGAGTGTGCCTAAGAAATCGCGTCAAGCGGAAAAAACCGTTGATAAGCGGAAGTCAATGCCTGCCGCAGCAGCAGCAACTGAGAAAATAGAGAAAGGCGCACAAAAACGACGTTCTATTGCTTCAACTAGCAGTGATAGCGCGTCCACCTCGAAAGTTACTGTGGATGCAAAGATGGTGAAGATGGAGCCATTATCGCCACCAAATAATATCGTCAAAATGAATAGCATACAGGAGGGTGAAAAGGTATTTCGCTGGCTACTAAGTCCACTGGCGGTTAAGGAATTCCTTGCAAAGTATTGGGAAGCTGGCGCCTGTTTGGTCAAGCGCAAGGGATCCAACTACTACTCGCATCTCATATCGTTTGAGGCTATTGACCAGATGTTAATAAAAAATCATGTAGAATTTACAAAAAATATCGATATTACTTCGTATAAAAATGGTGAGTTGCTGAAAGTAGCTTTAATACAAGGAATTATTCCACTTATTCTGTTGGCATTCCTAATTTTTACTTTTTTTTACAGGTGAACGAGAAACACTTAATCCGGTGGGGCGCGCCATGCCGCCTATTGTTTGGGATCACTATGGACGAGGCTGCAGCATACGCCTGCTAAACCCACAAACTTTTATACCAGAGCTGTTTCAGCTTAATACCACCTTGCAGGAGTACTTCCACTGCCTAGTTGGCGCTAATGCCTATCTCACACCGCCCAACAGCCAAGGTTTTGCACCACATTACGATGATATAGAGGCTTTTGTGCTGCAGATTGAGGGACGCAAGCGCTGGCGACTCTATAAACCGCGCACGCAGGCAGAGCAGCTGCCGCGTTTTTCGTCGAAGAACTTTAAGCAACAGGAAATCGGCAAGCCCATATTTGATGAGGTTCGTATGATAACATTTCCTGCCTTTCATTTACATAAATTAGTTTCTGTATCAATTATGTCTCTTTAGGTGCTGGAACCCGGCGACATGTTATACTTTCCGCGCGGCACCATCCATCAAGCTTGCACCGAACCGGGCTATCATTCATTGCACATCACGCTGAGCGTGTATCAAAAGCAATCTTACGCTGACCTCTTCGAGCGGATGGTGCCGCTGGTGTTACAGCGCGCCATTGAAAGCAACCTTGATATGCGTCGCGGCTTGCCGCTGCATACTTTTCAGCATGCTGGCATTGCATACAGCGACAATGACACTCAAGAACGTGCCGAACTGTTACGCAAAGTGACTGAACTGTTCGGACAATGTTTGGATAGCGCGCCACTGGCCGAAATGATGGACGCAGCTGTGGATCAACTCGCTAAAAAGTATCAACATGAAGCTCTGCCGCCACATGTATTGCCAACAGAGAGCGCGCGCACCATATTCGGTTCGCGCAGCACTACCAATGAACAAGGCGAATGCATGTGTGACTACGAAATCGATGAGCGCACCAACGTACGCTTGCTGCGCGCAAATATATTGCGCCTGGTGCAGGAGGAAAGCAAGGTGCGCATATACTATTACTTGGATAACTCGAAGGAGTACTGCGAATATGAACCGAACTTTATTGAAATTGAGTCGGATGAAGCGGCAAGCGTAGAGGTGCTCATACGCTCTTATCCCGAGTATGTGGGTGTGTCACAGCTACCAATGGACGATGAAGAACGCAAGGTGCAAATGGTGACGGCGTTGTGGGAGCGCGGATTGCTGATGACCGAAAAGCCCTTTAAGTGATTGATTGAAGAAAATGTTTGTTATGATATTTAAATATTTTTAAAATAGTAAAAAGAAAATGTTTGTTAGCTTATTTAAATTATTTCATTTTGTGAGAAATCGTTTTGTAATAAGCGTTTGGTTTTTGTATCCTGTAATTTCTTCAAGTGTTGAAGCTGAGCTATTGTTGCTTTAAGGAAACCCTTAATGAATTTATAGCATTGTGAATAAAAGGAATGAAGTATGCAGAAACGTTTTGTAAATAAATGTCTTTGATTTTAAGTGAATGTCAAGCGTTATAAAGAGCTAGCGCACTCTAATGGAGGAAATGTTGCGAATTTGAGGTGGTGTACATTTAAAATTTATTTACAAATATTTTTCTTATAAATTAGAAGTTTTTGATTCTTAATATTTTTAGTTGACTAATATCAGCATTACTCAGACTAATACATATAAGTGCGCGTATTCCGTGATAGAACACCCTAGTTCAGCTTTTTAGTACCTTTCGCGCGCTGGTACCATCAGTAAGTCAGCTATGGTCACATGAGGCGGTGAGGAGAGTATGAAATTTACGCCACGCGCCACATCCTCGGGCAGCAAAATTTCATCTGGCTCAATCAATTCTTCCCACTTCTTTTTCTCGTCATCAGATGGAGCACCGCCAAAGTCAGTACGTGTCAGGCCGGGGCTAATGGACTGTGGCGAAAAAATTTAAAATTTAAGAAATAAAAAGAAAAAATATTCAATTCCACACCCCTCCCACTCACCGACAATCGCATCAGTTTGTGCGGAAAGAGCTCCCGCCGCAGAACCTCATGCAGGGTGTGTAGCGCATGCTTCGTCACCGGATATAAATTCAAGCCACATTCGGGTATGTGTAACGGCACTGTGTGACCCAATAGACTACTTACCGTTACTATATGACATGCTTCACCCTTCGCCATTGTGGCCTGCATCAGCCTATACGCTTGCTTTGTGCAATTCACTGTGCCCATTAAATTGACATCAATCACTTGCTTCAGCGTCGATTCATTGCTCTCTTCCAGCACTTTGGTCATCTGAACCATGCCAGCATTGTTGACGAGCACATGCAAGCTATGGAATCGCTGTTCGATCCAATGGAAATTACTCTTCAGCGAGGGCAGCACAGTCAAGTCACAGCAACGCGGATAAAATTTTTCACGTATGGACACATCCAGCGTCTCCTTGAGATCCTCCATTTTTTGCAGGCGACGCGCAAAACCAATTACAATCATGCCCGCCTTAAGTAAGTCCTGCGCGACAGCCCAGCCGATGCCAGAGCTGGCACCTGTAACTACAGCGACTTTGTCCACCCAGCGTTCCATAGCGTTGGCGGAAAGGGAAATGAAACGAAATTTTCTGTTAAAGCAAGTACGTAATGTAACAAAGCGCAGTGGGTACCGTTGTTCAACGCGTGCCTATAGCAGCAACACTAAAGTGGCAGCGCGAAATTGCAGCACTTTAAATAAATTTTTTGGGAATTGAATTTTTTCGATGCCTTGTTGGCTGGTTTGCAAAGCTCACTTCGAAGCGCTGCGCATGCTGCTGTGCGATTGTGCAAACGGCGATTGTGCTGGCTACTTTGTTTTCAGTAATATGGGTAATATGTATCGGCGCAGCGGGTTGCGAGACTGAAAGTTAAGCAAAACAAAAAAAACAAGAAAGAAAGCACACAAAATGCATTCACTTGTAATATTATTCATGCGCTATTATCGCACATTGTGCGCGCGAGCTATAATTTACGCTAAACTGGAGCAGGTTTCGATTTTGGGTTCTTGAACTTGACCGGAAGCGCTTGCGGCAAGGCATGTGTATGTTTTAAAAAGGGGGAGGTTAAGTGTAACGCTATTAAAATGCTGAATTTTCGGGCGCGTAAACAACGCGATAATTTTCGGTATTACATTCATATTTTTTCAGTACAACATTTGTGTTTAAAGGGAAGATAAATTTTAAAACGTAGTTGGGAAAAGGACCCCAAAATGGGTACCAAAAGCTGCGGGGAATGAGTCCATTAATTCCTACTCTGTGCTTTGGAACCACTCCATATAGCTGCTTTCCTAAGCTCTAAAAAACCTGAAGCCTTACAGTAATAAAGCTATTAAATCGCACATCTATTAAAAAGGCTAATTATTCCAGAGACAAGTAAACTAGAATGCGAAATATTTAAACATTCTGGACATTGAAATGGGGTATATACCTCGCCTGAGTTCTTGTAGTCTAATCAGGAGAGCGAGCGAAAAATCTTATACGAAATTATTTTCAAGTCATCTACATTTTCCTCCACAAAAGGGTAAATTTAAATTTTTTGCATGCCCGATTTTAATGCACCCATATATTTTTTGTAACAATATTGCAAAATTCGAGTATTAACATATGTATAATATTTTTTATTTTTATTTTTTTTTTTTAATGATAAGTAATGTTTAACTTAATAATTTGACTTGTTTACTTTTAAGCCGTACAAAGAGCATATTTTTTATTGTCGAATCGTATGCAAGTTGTTTATTTGCAAGTAAAACGCGAAAAATGAATACAAACATCTGTTGAGACAACTCGTTCGCCTTCATCCAATTTTAACGCCAATTCTGAAAGTGATACTCTCACTTTTAATTATTGTTGTTAGAAAAATTTTTACTTTCTGTGGGTTCATTGTCTGATATATTTAACTAAATACATACATACATACATAGTTACGTACTTGAATACGAGTAGGTATGCATATGCACGATCATCAGAAAACTTAGCAGAGCACATACCTACATAAAAAATAATTCTCCCTCTCTTCTAGGCGCCGACAAACTGGGTGTTAAATTTAGCTTTCCAATTCTATGAGTTTTGCCTACAAAAATTAGAACTGGCTTGGTAAGGAAATTTTGCTTAAACGCATAAAAAGATTCTTGAGGAGTTTTCCTACGCCTCAGTTATCAGATGCGGTTGAGGAACGTTTACCTAAATAAAAAAAATAAAACCTTTTACTTAAGCTCTTTACTTCTCATGCTCGGTTGTTTACATTGCGTCTGTACATACATACATACATACATACATATTAGAGGTTTACGCCGACAGGCTTTGCGGCGGCGGCGTGTTCAACTTCAAACAGAATCGGCGGCGGCGGCGACGCCGGCGCGTCTGGAAACGCCGGCGCTACTGCCCATAATGTAGAGTCCAAAGAGCCATGAGGCTTCTAATCTCATCATGTCATCAGATTATAATTCTATTTAATTCATTCATTGAATTCAAATGTTGAGTGACTGCTGCTGATGGATGGGCGAACAGAAGAAAGTCTATATAGTATATACATTAGGTTTCCCATTGAAAATGATTTTTTTTGAAAATTTAAAGACCCTACCCCCTAATTTGATTCGTTTTTATGAGAAATATTATTGCCTATTTTTATAGATTTTTTAAAGGCCATTTAGAGGTCGCGGCCTGTCGATTTAGGTCAGAAAATACGATTTTCTAGATTCATGAGTTTTTGAGAGACTATTTTTGCTTG